>NC_045445.1:4817361-4863882 GCF_002776525.5 Piliocolobus tephrosceles | reverse complement strand
AAAAAAAAAAAAAAAAAAAGAAAAGAAAAGAAAAGAAAAAAAAGATACTGTTAGAAGGGACAAAATATATAGATAGAGAGAAAATATTAGTAATCTGATGTCTGATAAGTCATATGCTAAATAAATACCAAACTTTTAACATTCAACCATTTGGAAGCAAAGAATCCAATTAAAGATGGAAATCATTTGAAGACATTCACCAATGAAGATACATAGAAATACATATACATTCACCAATGAAGATACACATATGAAAGGATGATCACCATAATTATTCACTAATAATGCAAATGTCAACAGCACTAAGATTCCTCTACCCACCTTTTACAATGGATAGAATTCAAATACCTGAGAATTCCAGATTCTGGAGAGGATGTGGAATTCTCATTCATAGCTGGTAGACAAGAAAAATGTTACATTCACTCTAGAAGGCCTTTTGGCCCTTTCTTAGGTAGTAAAACAGACTTACCATTAGACCCATCAGTCATACTCCTAGGTTTTACCTAAGTGAATTGCAAACTTGGGTTCTCACATGGAAAATCGTGTACACGAATGTATGTAGTAGTTTATTCATAGTCACCAACCAAGATGTCCTTGAAGAGGTGAATGGATAAAACCAATGGGACATCCACAAACTGAAAGTGTATTCAAAGTTCAGTCTACCCTCAAATATTCCAGGACGGGAAATTTTGGAGGCCAGTTCAGCCAAGTGGCAAGGGAAAATGAGTCACCATCTTATCTCAACTCTTCCAATGCATCCAAAAAATGGGCAATTGTTCAACTCATTCTCCCAGGCTCGCTCTCCTGGATTCAAAAACAGACGAAGGCACCCAAGCACTCACGAAAAGAATTTGTGAGGCAAGTGTTCACTCATATCGCAGCACATCTCATAAACAGATAATCACATATCCAACACAACAGTGGATTAACCAAAGAAGCCACCTGTACGCGTGGAATAAGAATACGATTAAATGTTAGCAAAAAATTCAATTCTAATTCCCTGCATACAAGATAGACTGGAAGAAAAAAAACAGCCATCACAATGGGTACAGGAAAAGGCTCTGAAAGAAATTCTATGTAAGTACAAATTAACAATGTTTAGCAAACTAACATTAAAAGGAACTTCCATTTCCTAAAATCAGCAGCAAGCATATGTAAATGTGAAATGTCAGAAGCTCTGCCATTCACGGCAGTGACCAGTCATTGACAAATGCTGTCACCATTACCACCCACATCTGCAGTGAATATCAAAATGAAAAAGAGCCAGAGCTATGGATGACAAAATGAAAATGAGATACGAAGACTGCAAAGAAATAGATAGTATGTGTTAACTATATGATTGCATAGAAAATTCAAAGGAATAGACACATTGATTATTCAAACGAGTAAAAGACTCCAGAAAACATCATATAGAAGATCATTACAGTGAAATCAAGAGCCTTGCCACACGAAAGCAACTTAGTGCATAAAATAGAAAATAGAAAATATACCATTCACAACAGCATTAAAATCCACAATGTGAATAAGAAGAGCCTAACAAGACCTTTATGGAAGCAACTGTGCGAAGTTGCTGATAGACTCAGGGAATAATCTCAAGTAAATGGATCTGTATACCATATTCCTTGATGGGGAACAGAATATGGCAAAGATGTAAATGCCACTTAAATACAGAGTGAGTGCCTTAACTGTCATTGCCAAAGTGACAACCAAGCTCAGGTTGCTGTGCTCTGCTCCCCAAATCAACCCCAGAAAAATATAGAAGGGAAAAGACAAATATATATATATATATATATATGTGTGTGTGTGTATATATATGTATGTATGTATATATATATATATGTATGTGTGTGTGTGTGTGTGTATATATATATATGTGCGTGTGTGTGTGTGTACACATCAACATCAAAACAGAGAAAGCCCTGGGGATGACTGAAGACTGTGCTCAACTAGTACTGTGTTGGGGTCCAGGGAGCAGCAGGGAAATCGAGGAGGTCTGTACCCTGCATAGATGGCAGATTACAGGATAGGTAGGAGAAAGTGTTCCACCCCACATCATCGCACAACCTGAGGCAACACCACAAAATCTGGTGCCAGTAGCCCTGGGGTAATATCAGGACACCAGGAAATTTGAGTTGACTGAGACACTATGGCTCCAGAGTTCTGCTAACAACCACCTGAAACAAACTTAGTAGGAGAAGACCCGCCCTCCAAAAACTTATTATTTTAATGGAATATAAAGAATGAACTAGGAATAGAATAGTAAGTATGTGTGAAACCCACATACTATGAGTAGATATTAATAAAATATGTGTGCATATATATAGTATAAAGTCTACAAATACAAATGAATATGTATCTAAAGATAAATACATATAAGTACAAATATTATACATATATGATATAAAGATATATATGCATGTATATATACATATAAGCATAAATGTATATGATGTCTAAAACAGGTATGTATATAAACAAAATGTACATATAACATATATAATGTACATATACAATGTAAAATGTATTACCATATGAATGAGGATTAAAATATGAAAATCACTAATCTGGACTCTGATATGTCGGATACCTTCAAAACACATGGCTTCTCCAAATCTCTTGCTGCTACTCAGCCTCCTCCCTGTACAAATAAATCTTCTAGGACAAAAGGTTTGCAAAGTCTAGCTCTGGCTGGGGAGGAGCCTCCATGGGAAGGTGTGCATCTTCGCTCAGAGGCCCTACAATCACAGGTGCTGCAGCCCCCCAGGGAGCATCTAGGCTTGGACCTGCAGCCATTTTCTGCAACGCGTGCAGCTGAGCAAATGCTCAAAGGTGATATAAACAGATCATCTCCCACCCATCACTTCACCAAAGAGCAGGAGCCAGGAGGAGAACCCTCCTGAGTGGGGACTGAAGGTTCACCCTCCCCACATAGAGGGGCCACAGAATCCAGCTCAGCCCCTCCTGTTAGCCCTGGAAGACCCTGGCAATGTTGTCACCCCGACCACATCCCTCCCTTCACTGCCACCTCATGTGACTGGGGGTCAGAGACTTGGTCCCAGAGGGGCAGACCCAATCGGCAGAGGATGGGGATCCAGACCCAGGCATCAAGGACAGGACCCCCTAAGGGATGACTGAGGGCCCCTATCCCCATCCCCACCCCTACTCCGCCAGAACTCCGCCAGAACCCGGTTCAGCCCCTATTGTCGACCCAGGGAAGGCCCAGGCTTGGAGGCCGGATGTGATGTCACTGACGCGCGCACTGGGGGGCAGAGAGAAGGGACACGCCTCCTCCTGAGGGGCGGCTTCATACCGGTGGAGGGAAGCGGCCCCAGGCTCTGTGAGGAGGCAAGGTGAGGTGCTGAGGGAAGACTGAGGACGTCCCCACCCCAGATAGAGGACTCGAAAGAACCAAGTGCCATCTCTGCTCCCAGCCCTGGACCACCCGGGGGCGATCTGGGGCTGGTTTGTGAGGTTGGACCGACTCCCTCCCTCCGCCGCTCAAGCTGCTGGGCACTCTGGAGTGAGAGCTTGGTGTGACCAGGGCAGGGCTGGTTAGGAGAGGGCAGGGCCCAGGCTCTGTCCGGCATCAAGGTCGGGACACTGAGGGAGGGCTGGGCACCCCCCCACCCCACCATGACCTACGGCCCCAGGTTCCGCAGCCCCATCCTCAGCCCCACTCTCCAACCCACCCCCAACTCCCCCGCGCCGGAATCTCGTTCCGCCCCTGCTGTCCACCCAGGGAAGCCCCAGGTGCCCGGATGTAAGACCGGTGACTTGCACGTTAGGGGTCAGAGAGTAGCGGGGGCCTCGCTCTGAGGGGTGGGTTGATATCCGCGGAGGGAAGCGGGCCCAGGCTCTGTGAGGAGGTAAGGCGAGACCCTCAAGGAGGACTCAAGACCCCCCACCCCAGATACAGGACCCCAAATAATACGGCGCCACCCCTGCGCCAGCCCTGGATCACCCCGCAGAGTCGGGCTTATCAAGCTGGGCCCAGGCTCTGACTGGAATCAAGGTCAGAACCCTGAGGGAGGGCCGAAGGCCTCCACACCCCTAACCCAGCCGCCACCACCGTGACCTACAGCCTCAGGTTCCCCACCTCCATCCTCCCCCCCCCCCCCCCCCCCCCCCCCCCCAAGTTTCCCGCGGCAGAATCCGGTTCGGCCCTTGCTGTCAACCCAGAGAAGCTCCAGGTGCCCGGATGTAAGGCCTCTGACTTGCGCACTGGGGGTCAGAGAGTAGCAAGGGCTTGGTTCTGAGTGGTGGCTGAAGATCGGTAGAGGGAAGCGAGCCCAGGCCCTGTGAGGAGGTGAGGTGGGACGCTGAGGGAGGACTGAGGACGCCCCCACCCCAGATAGAGGGTCCCAAATAATCCAGCACCACCTCTGCTGCCAGCCCTGGACCACCCGGGGGCGGACTTCTCAGGCTGGACCCCCCTTCGCCACCCCACCGCTTAAGCCCCAGGGGACTCTGGGTCAGAGCTTGGTGTGACCATGGCAGGACTGGTTAGGAGAGGGCAGGGGCCAGGCTCTGCCAGGCATCAGGGTCAGGACCCTGAGGGAGGGCTGAGGCCCCATAGAGGGAGTCACTGCCCCTGCAGTCAACCCTGGGAAGTTCCGGGCATGGCGGGCAAGCGGATCCTGATGTCTGCATCCTGGGCTGACCAAGGCAAGGGGCTTGGTATCGTTAGCATGGCCGCGGGAGAACAGAGGGAGGGCCCAGGTCCTGCTGGGAGACAAGGGAGGCCTGAGGGTACGCAGCACCCCAGGACAAGGGGCCCACCCCACCCCCATCTGAGACCGAGGCGCCTCCTCATTCAGCCTCGGGAATCCGACAGATAGAGACTCAGGTCCACAGAGGGGTGGGGCCCAGCCCTCTAGGAGACCAGGGAAGGAACAAGATGGAGGACAGAGGGGATCCCAGAGTCCAGCTCAGTGGGGATCGTGGCCTGGGCTATCCCGGGCACGGTGGCCACATGTGGTGCATTGTGGCTTCTGAGATCGGGTGTCAGTGGGGACAGGGCTGTGCTATGAGGAGTGGGGCCTCAGGTGAGCAGAAGGAGGAGTCCCAGAGCCCTGAGGAAGGATTCACCAGATCTCTCATCCCAGACCTAGGAAACCTGCCCCTGCCGTCAGTCTTGGGAGGCCCCAGGCAGGACTGTGAGGAAGGGAAGTGCTCCCCCACCCCCAAAACACACTATCTCAAAGAGAATCTAAGGGAGAAGTTGTCCTTGGTCTGCAAGACTCATCTCTGGTTCAGCAAAATGGCAGGGGCCAGATTCTGTCCGAAGTAAATATGAATACCTAGAGGACACCCAGATTGACGAAGCCCCCTGACACCTGCTCCTTTGGTCAGCCTTGGGTATCTCATGCATGAGTGACCATGAGGTGCCCCCTCACTTCTGCCTCCCGGGTCTCAGGGAGGTGGGGGCCTTGGTCCAAGGGGCGTCCTCAGCTCAGCAGAGGGAGCCACACCTGGTCAGCACAGGGTGGAATCCAAGGTCTTCCAGGAGTGACGGGGAGGGAGTTTGGTGAGGACCGAAGATCAGAAGGTACCTCCATGCTCCCAAAAAACAAAGGACCTCACAGACACTGGTGTCACCTATTCTCAGCCCCAGGTGGCCCCAAGCAGGAATGACATGGGGCATGCTCTCATTTCTGCCACGTGATTTTGGGTGAGAAGTCTCAGGGAGGTGAGTACCTTGATCCCAGGGGCACTGAGAGATTCAACAGAGGGATCCACACCTGGTCAGCAGAAGGAGGACTCCCAGGATCAGCAGGACCCAAGGTGTACCCCCTTCATGAGGAATGGAGGTACTCCCAGCCCAGAAAGAAGCCACCCCACAGAGTCTAGGTGAACTCTGTTCTTAGATCTGGGGGAGAGGGGGGAGCCTGATCAAGGATGGCGCTAAGTGGCAAGCTCACTTGTACCACGGCAGGAAGTTGAGGAACCCTCAGGGGGATGAGGCGTTGGTGTAAAGGGAGATGTCTGCTCATCTCAAGGGTTTGGGGGTTGAGGAAATATAAGCCCCAGCAGGAGTAAAAATGAATAACCCACAGGAGGACTTTGGAACACCCACCTCATACCCGAAAGGGTCAACTGGTGGGGTCAGCCCTGGACACCCCACGCAGGGGTGACCGATGTGGGGCCTCCTCACCTCTGTTTCTGGATCTCAGGGAGGTGAGGACTTTGTTCTCAGAGGGTGTGTGGACAAAACAGGGACCCCCTTTCTTCGACAGACACAGTGGACCCAGGATTGGCCAGCAGTCCAGGTGAGGAACCTAAGGGAGGATTGAGGGTACCACCAGGCCAGAGAAACTCTCAAATCAAGAGAGTTTGCCCTGTCCCTACTGTCACCCCAGAGAACCTGGGCAGGGCTGTCTGCTGAGGTCCCTCCTCCGTCCTGGGATCATTGGTGTCAGGGAGGGCTGGCCTTGGTCTGAGGGGGCTGCACACGTCAGCAGAGGGAGGGTCCCAGGCCCTGCCAGGAGTCAAGGTGCAGACTGAGGGGACCCCACTCACCAAACACAGAGGACCTAGCCCCACCCTGCCCCTTCTGTCAGCTGAGGGAAGCCGCTGGGTGGACGGACTCCCCTCACTTTGTCTTCAGGTGTCTCCTGGAGGTAGGGCCTCAGGTCAACAGAGGGAGGGTTCCAGACCCTGCAGGCATCAAGATGAGGACCAGGCAGTATCCTCATCCCAGGACACATGAACCCCATTGAATTTGGACATCTCTTACTGTACTTCCAGGGAAACCCTGGGCAGGTGTGTCCAGATGTTGGTTGGGACATGTCCTTCTGTTCCATATCAGGGATGTGAGCTCTTGATCTGAGAGATTCCCAGGCACATAGAGGAGTGGAATCCGGTCCCTGCCAGGAGAAAGGTGAGGGCCCTGAATGAGTGCAGAGGGAACCATCCGCCCCAGAAGTGTGTAGAACTCAAGAGTGTCCAGCCCGCCCTCTTGGCGGCACTGAGGGACCGGGGCTCTGCCTGCAGTCTGCTGCCTAAGGGCCCCTCGATTCCTCTTCCAGGAGTTCCAGGAAGCAGGCAGGCCTTGGTCTGAGACAGTGTCCTCAGGTCACAGAGCAGAAGAGGCCAAGGCAGTGTCAGCAGTGAAGGTGAAGTGTTCGCCCTGAATGTGCACCAAGGGCCCCACCTGCCCCAGCACGCATGTGAACCCAGAGCACCTGACCCCATCCATCCTACTGTCACTCATAGAGCCTTGATCTCTGCAGGCCAGCCGCACGCTGAGTCACCCTCTCACTTCCGCCTTCAGGTTCTCAGAGGACAGGCTGACCAGGAGGACAGGAGCCCCAAGAGGCCCCAGAGCAGCACTGAAGAAGACCTGTAAGTCAGCCTTTGTTAGAACCGCCAAGGTTTGGTTCTCAGCTGAAGTCTCTCACACACTCCCTCTCTCCCCAGGCCTGTGGGTCTCCATCGCCCAGCTCCTGCCCACGCTCCCGACTGCTGCCCTGACCAGAGTCATCATGTCTTTTGCGCAGAGGAGTCCGCGCTGCAAGCCTGATGAAGACCCTGAAGCCCAAAGAGAGGACTTGGGCCTGATGGGTGCACAGGATCCCACAGGCGAGGAGCAGGAGGCTACCTCCTCCTCTGATGACGAGGAGGAGGTGTCCGCTGCTGGGTCATCAAGTCCTCCCCAGAGTCCTCAGGGAGGCTCTTCCTCCTCCACTTCCGTCTACTACACTTTATGGAGCCAATTCGATGAGAGCTCCAGCAGTCAAGAAGAGGAAGGGCCAAGCACCTCGGTCGACCTAGCTCACCTGGAGTTCATGTTCCAAGAAGTACTGAAATTGAAGGTGGCTGAGTTGGTTCGTTTCCTGCTCCACAAATACCGCGTCAAGGAGCCGGTCACAAAGGCAGAAATGCTGGAGAGTGTCATCAAAAATTACAAGCACTACTTTCCTGTGATCTTCGGCAAAGCCTCCGAGTTCATGCAGCTGATCTTTGGCACTGAGGTGCAGGAGGTGGACCCCGCCGGCCCCTCCTACATCCTTGTCACTGCTCTTGGCCTCTCATGCGATAGCATTCTGGGTAATGATCATAGCATGCCCAAGGCTGCCCTCCTGATCATTATCCTGGGTGTGATCTTAACCAAAGACAACTGCGCCCCCGAAGAGGTTATCTGGGAAGCGTTGAGTGTGATGGGGGTGTATGTTGGGATGGAGCACGTTTTCTATGGGGAGCCCAGGAAGCTGCTCACCCAAGATTGGGTGCAGGAAAACTACCTGGAGTACCGGCAGGTGCCCGGCAGTGATCCTGCATGCTACGAGTTCCTGTGGGGTCCAAGGGCCCACGCTGAAACCACCTATGAGCAGATCATAAATTATTTGGGCATGGTCAATGCAAGAGAGCCCATTTGCTACCCATCCCTTTATGAAGAGGCTTTCGGAGGGGAACAAGAGGGAGTCTGAGCACCAGCTGCAGCCAGGGCCAATGTTTGTGGGGTCAGGGCCCCATCCGGCAGCTGCCCTGCCCCATGCGACATGAGGCCCATTCTTCACGCTGTGTTTGAAGAGAGCGATCAGCGTTCTCAGTGGCAGTGGGTGAAAGTGAACACACTGTATGTTTTCTCTGGGTTCCTTGTCTGTTCGGTTATTTGGAGATTTATCTTTGCTCCCTTTTGGAATTGTTCAAATGTTCTTTTAATGGTCAGTTTAATGAACTTCACCATCGAGGTTAATGAATGACAGTAGTCGCACTTATTGCTGTTTATGTTATTTAAGAGTAAGATTCTTACTTTTGATTCACATGGGGAAATCCCTGTTATTTTGTGAATTGGGGCAAGATAACATAGCAGAGGAATTAATAATTTTTTTAGAAACTTGAACTTAGCAGCAAAAGAGAGCTCATAATGAAATGAAAATGTAGTTAATTCTTGCCTTATACCGCTTTCTCTCCCCTGTAAAATTAAAATATATACATGTATACCTGGATTTGCTTGGCTTCCTTGAGAATGTAAGAGAAATAAAAATTGGAAGAATAATTTTTCCTGTTCACTGGCTCATTTTTTCTTCAAACATGCACTGAGCATCTGTTACTCGGAACACCCTGGGTTAGTAGTAGAGAGGCTAGGTAAGCCAGACCCACCCCTTCCCCATAGGGTGGTGAAGTCTAGGAGCCACAATCCTAAAATTAAGGTGGTGCCATGTCCTCGAAGAACTAGAGGAAAATAAAACGTGGGTGAGGGTTTGGGGCTCTAGGTGACAGCAGTCGAGTGTATATGCCCTGAGCCAGGGTCTTTCGGGCTTTGGGAAACTGCAATTGCTTCTGGGGGAGGTAATTCTATTGAAGCTGGATGGTGCCAGAGCCAGATTCTCAGAGGATGAGAGAAAGGCCTGGACTGGAGAACTGCTCAGCAGTTCCTTTTGGATAGTGGATGAACAGAGGAGAGTCTCCACCTGGGACAGGAATAGAAGGAAATTGTCCAGCGCTCTCCTCTCGGTGTGGTTGAACACAGTGCAGGGGCTAGGTGATGGATACCTAACATCTGCAAGGGTTTCCCGCAAGATGAGGGTGAATCTCCCAGGAAGGGAAGCCCAGAAGTCACTGGCCAGGTGCTTTTCTGCCTGTCTGGGAGAGCCAGAGTTGATCATACTTAAAAGGCATTCTAATCAAGTTATCTCAGGTGGGATTTGACCAATTGTAAGCAAAGGTTAGATTTTGAGTGTTAACAAAATAAGTGAAAACAGTGTCTTGAATCAAAAAGCAGGTGGCAGAGAGGAAAGGAGTTGATTCTCGATTCAAATTCTGGGAGCTTTGAGCTGCATTCAGCTGTGTAAGACTCCAGCACACCCAAATTTTGAAGTACATTCGATAAGAGGAAATACTTAACTTTATTGACGAAACTTCCTGTTTGGGCTGATTATCCCATGTCCTGTTGGGCTGTATATTCTCTGGTAATTCTTGGAGAACAACAACATTTACAAAATCCCAGAGTTCTAGAGTCTAGGGTCAAATGGTATTACATACTCGGGTGGCTGAGGCAGGAGACTCCCTTGAACCCAGGAGGCAGAGGCTATAGTAAGATGAGATCTCACTACTGTACTCCAGCCTGGGCAACAGAGCTAGACTCTGTCTTAAGAAAAAAAAAAAAGTTTATTTTATGACTCAAGAGATAATCTAGCTTGGCGAGTCTTCCATGTGTGCTTGAAAAAAGACATATTCGGATGTTGGTGGTGCTGTGATATTTGCATCCGTAGTATTTCTGAGTCATCCTGAATGATGGCTGAGAACTGGGTGATGATCTACCACTAGTCCATTTCTCCAGTCCTTGGTAACTATGAAGATTTCTGCGTGAGCACCTTAGGTTGGGCCCAGGAATTCCTGCTCAATTTAATGTGTTCTCTTGCTTACCCTTGCTACTCTCAGTGGTTTTTCCCAAGTTCACTGGGTCCCTGGGGACTTCCTCTGATCCTCTAGCTAGAAGGTAAGTCTTTGGTGTCCTCACATTGCTGTGCATTTCCCTTTCAGGAGTCAGGCTAGGTGGCCAGGTGTTGGGAGGGTGACAGAGAAACATAATATGGATTTCTCTCACACTTGTTTTTCCTCCAGCTTCTCTCAAGACTTTTTTCTCTTTGATTTTCTGCAGTTTGAATATGATATACATAGATGTATACTTCTTAGTATTTATCCTGTTTCCTGTTCCATGAGCTTCCTGAATCTGCAGTTTCATGTCTGTCATTAATTGGGGGAATTCTCAGCCATTACCACTTCAAATATTTCCTTCGTTTCTTTCTCACCTTCTGAGCATGGTATTTCAGTTATGCACAATGGTGACTTTTGTAACTGTCTCAGACTTCTTGAACATTCTGTTCTGTTTTTTCCTTCCTTTTTTCTCTTTGCATTTCAGGCTTGGCTTTTCGATTGACATTTCTTCAGGCTTGGTGCTTGTTACCTCAGCCACATCCTGCCTATTGATGATTTAATCAAAGATATCCTTCATTTCTGTTACAGTGGGGGTTGTTTTATTTTTCCTAATAAATTATTTTTTTCATGATACAACACATATCACATAAACCCTCCTAACCATGGCAAGTGCACAGTTCAGGGGTCTTAATACATTCATACCCTTATTCAACCATCACCACGTCTCATCTGAAGAACTCTTTTCCTCTGACAAAAATGAAACACTATACCCGTTAAAAATCACTCCCCATTTTTCCTCCCTCTCATCTGGTAACTAGCTTTCTATTTCCTGTCTCTATGAACTTGACCACTCTATGTACTGTGTGTAAATGATATCCTACGGTATTGTCTTTTCATGCCTGACTTCTTTCACTTAGCATAATGTCCTCAGGTTCAGTCACGCTGTACCTTATGCCAGAATTTCCTTCCTTTTGAATGCTGAATAATTTCCCATTGCATGTATATTGCATTTTCCGAATCCAATCATGTATCAAGGGACACTTAGGCTGCTTTCACAGTTTAGCTATGGTGAACATTGCTGCTATATATATATATATATGGATCTACAACCACCTGTTTGAGACTCTGCTTTTAATTATTCTGGGTATACACTTAGAAGGGGAACTGCTAGATAATATGGTAACTCTATTTGGAATTTTGTGAGGAATCACATACTGCTACCCACAGCAAATTTGTAACATTTTACATTCCAACCAACACAGAGTTTCCAATAACACCACATCCTTGCCAACTTGTTATTTCCTGGTTCCTTGTTGCTTTATTTATTTTAACAGTAGCCATCCTAGTGAGTGGGAGGAGGTGGCTCATCGTGCCTTTGATTCCTATTTCCCTAATGATTAGTGGTGTTGAGTGTCTTTTCTGGTGCCCATCAGTCACTTGCATATATTTTTAGGAGAAATGTCTATTCAAATATTTTACCCATTTTTGATTTTGTTGTTGCTGTTGTTTTGTTGTGTTTCAGGAGTTCTCTATACATCCTGGGTATATATCTCTTATGAGATATATGATTTACAAATATTTTCTCACAGTCTTTGACTTGCATTTTAACTCTGTTCATAGTGTTTTTTGATGCACAAAAGTTCTTAATTTTCATGAAATCTAATTTGTCTGCTTTCTTTTATTGCCTATTTACAGTGTTTTAGATTTTTAGTGTTTTCTTGTGATTCTTCTTAAAGAGTTTCCATCTCCCTGCTTATATTACCCACCTGTTCTTGCATGTTGTTCACTTTTTCCGTTAGAGCCCTTAGCCTGTTCATCATGGTGGTATGAATTCTCAATCCGGCAATTCCAACATCTCTGCCATACCCGCGTCTGTACCTGATATTTACTCTTCAACCTGTGATTTTTTCCCCCCTTCACTATGCCTTGTAACATTTTTTGATGAAAGCCAGTAGTAATGTCCTGGGTAAATGGAATGGAAGAGAATGGGCCTTTCAGGTGAGAGTTTATTTTTATCTGACTATGCGGTAGACTGTTTACTGTTTGCTGGAGCTGTAGGTGTCAGAGGTTAAACTTTACTCAGGTGTCCTTGTTTTGTTCTTACCTCCTGTCTTGGATTTCCCTAGAGACTTTTTCTTCTTCTAGTTTGTTTGTTTCTTTTAGACACAGTGTCGCTCTGTGTTGCCTCGGCTGGTCTCAAAGTCCTGGCCTCAAGTCACCCTCCCGCCTTGTCAAGCAAAAATGCTGTGATTACAGGTGGGAGTCATTGTGCCTGGCATGGGACTCTTCTTAAATGAAGTTTGCGATGTGCACTTGTTTCAGTACTGTTCCCCTGCTATTACGCAGGAGCCTACTGACATCGTGGAAAGGTATGGGGGAGAGGAAGCGCTCTACACACCTATGAGTAGGCCTGTCTTTTCATTGGCCTCTGCCACTGTGCCATGACCTGCACAAGTGCTTTTCATTTCTTACCCCCCAACTCTCCCCATACTTTTTGGTTGAAATTTCTTGTCAGAGAGCAGGAATCATCTATTCGAGGGTTTTAGATGCCCGCCCAGCTGTGGTTGATGCTGCCGCCGCAGGTTACAGATTCAGGATTGGGACTGGTGTGGAGGCAGGTTTTTTTCCCTCATTACCCATGTCCTCTACGGGCCTGCCTTCCTAGCTCTTGGACCGTACAGAGAGACCTTCATACATACAGATTTTCGTATCCTTGTGTAATTCTCAAATTTAGGCTGCCTTTGAGTCGGTGCTTGGAGACACAAGAGGGAAAAATAGCACAGGCATTTCTCCACCATACTGACCTTACTTCAACTTCTGGTTTCTTTGCCCAGTGCTCCTTTTCTGAACCATGCACCCTTCTGGACAAGGCGTCTTTACAGGAAATTATCAGTAGGACCTGACACAGCAGGGAGAAACTGAGCTGCATATTGATGTCACTTATGCCCTTAGGGGTCCTGGACTGAACCAGTTAACACAAGCCCCATTAACCACAGAGGCGCATCTTAGACAGCCACGTGGCTTCCCTCTTAAATTTCAGTATTAACATTTTCTTTATACTTGGCCAATTCAATCAATTGGGGCGTCAATTCAGGCAGGACACAGCTCTGGACTATTGTGACCTGACCTGAAAGTCATCCAGGACTGAGGCCCTGTCACAAAGGCAGGGCACACATGGGACTTACAACCCCGAGGGCACATGTGGTCCCCCTGCAAACACACAGTGTATCATAATTTGGGCACCCCAAGATGGCCGAACTCAGTCAGGAAGCACAGAATATCAAGGCCTCACTGTGACATCCCACCATGGCACCTCCTGCCAGCTACAAGGGTATCCAGTACACAGGACACATAATCCAGTTCAGCCCCTGGTTTCGCTTGCAGACAATTTGGCTTTTCCATGACGGGTAGGGAGGGCATCTGAAGGTACTCTGTGAGCAACGTAGCGGAGCCGGGGCCTCTCCCTCTGTTCCCTAGTCAGCAAGGTCAGATGTGGTCATGGGTGCAGCCGCGAGTTTGGAGTCACAGAAATTGCAGCTGCTGGCAAAGGCAGCATGGCGAGTTTTCCTTCAGCAAGAGAAGAAAGCTTCCGGGAACAGTTCTGCAACACCAAGATCACAATGCCCTCCTCACACCTCCCCAGATGTTGTGTTTTTCCTCCATCCTTACTAAGTCAGCATGGCCCACTCAACAATAAAAGCTTTACATTGCTTCCATCATCCTCTACCCTGCCCGAGGCCTTCTCACCTGGCAGGGCTATGTGGCATGGGGACAAAAACATTTTCGCAGAAGAACACTGTCATAAAACAAGATGTGGATAGAAAGACCCGTCCTGTTTAGGAAGCAGCCAGGAAGAAGTCCTGTGTTTCCAGAAGATTCCAAAATGAGTTTGCATAACCCTTTCCGTCCTGCTCATTTATGCAGTAAACACTGTAGAACAATAACGATAAAAAGAAAAAAAAAATCCATCACTTCCTGGGCTCAGCTGCATTTGATAATCCTACTGCCTGGCGTGTGGACCAGGAGGAAGGAGAGGGAGCAGAGTTAGGCTGTCTGTCCACTACCTAAAATTGCAACTGATGTGGGTCCTGGGACACAAGTGACTGACAGCGGACATGCTAGAGAGAAGATCTCAGCCTGAGCTGTCACGAGTGGGTGGAGAAATCACAGTGGGTGGGGGGTGCCAGCCCACAACATGCAGCTTTCAGCAGACATCTCACCAGTTAGAAGTGCAACCTGTCTGCGTCAGAAATACAGCGCCCGTGAGCAGGTTTGCTCCAGTCGGCCCCACCGGAGAGCAAGCCCTTCATCACGGGCATCTGCAAGAGATGTGTGAGGTCCAGGGCTGCATCTGTGTTGCGTGGTGACAGTTTTGAACCTCACTAACAGGTGTTTAAAGCCTACCAGGGTTCCAGAGTCAAAGATGCCTTTGTTGCGTTGAGCTATGCCTGCTTTCGGCTTGGCCCAGCCCGTGGTGAGTCTGAAACAGCCCAGAGCAGATCCTTTGGTTAGAGTCAAGGCCAGCCTATTGAGATTTGTGAATTTGCAATTGCAAAACAGTCTGCAGTGGGGGGAAGAGATTCTGTAGCAGCAGGATAGCCAGCATGCTGCAAGGCCAGACAACAGTGAGGCAGGGAGACACCTGCATGCTATGCTTTCCTATGGCCTTTAGGCCTTGCCAGTCTTACAGTCCAAACGTGCACCTCAGATCATGCACCTTAGCTCCAACAGTCATCGGTTTATACGTGGCTGACATCCCAGTTCAGAAGAGCTCATTTCACACTGTTTGGGACTGGGGGTTGATCAAGGAAAATGATAGGCTCACCAGAGGCAATACCACACAAGCAGCTTTATTGGGTGGTGCTTGGACAGGGAATGCAGGGAGGGGACAGACTGTCCAGAGTCTGTGTTTCCAGGGTCACCATCAGAACGGGAGGAAGGCAGGAGAACTGATGGGCAGATGGGAATTGGAGAAGGACCTTATGAGTATAGGTGATACTGCTCAGCAGCTGGGCAAAGTGGCTTGGGAGTCTCGTAACCATAAGATTCTATCTTATCTATGGTTAGCAGATGTTAGGTGAGGACTAGCAGGGTATGGAAGCCAGCAAGGCTCTGAAAGCCTAACAATCTGCTTAGCAGTGCCACGTTTCAAACAATCAAATGTGTGAAAAATTCAGTTTTGTGCTGATGGGCTTCTGAGCCAACAGGTCTCAGTCTTGTGAAGGAAAACGTAGAGAAACATGAGCAATGCTGCACGACAGCTGAGATGCTGCTGCAAGACCCTTTGCCAGCCACATCCCATGTCTAAACAATAAGCAAGGCCTTCCTCCAGCCTAGGGGCTACACACACAGATCATCTTTGCTTCATTTATAGAACACAAGCTGAAAGCTGTTTTTAAAGTCTCTGAAGATGTATCTCCACCTGGAGACCGTCTCTCTTTTTCCATGTGGATTTCCTTCCTCCAGGGATCCCAGGAGGCAAGAATTATCACCTTCACAAACACTTTCTGTTTCCCATACTTGAAAAACTTAACGCAAACACACACGCAGAGTTAGAGAGAAAAAGCGTGAAAGCAAATCCAAGCACTAGATATAGATTGATTGCAAATAATGTTAATACTATAATTCCTCACAGACAAAGTTTCCTACAAAAGGCTTTTAAGATTCTGTAGAAAAGAAAATCAGTGGAAATCACGAGCATCCAAGTATCCCTAACTAGAGCAAGGGAGGAAAGCTCAGTGTTAAGCGAAGCTAGCACTGTCTCCTTTAGAAAGGCTGATTAACTGACGGGCCTGTGTGAAACACCATTCAGGGGAGGCCACTGCTGTGGACTAGCCTCCGGCCCTCAGCTCCAGCTGATCACACCCTACCAGAATGGGGTCACTTGTGCTGAGTGCCACGTAATCATCCTGAACTTTCCAATGGGCTAATTAAAAAGAAAAAAAAAGAAAGGAAAAGAAAAAACAAAACTCTGAATCTTCCAATTAACCTGAGCCAGCGAAATGAGGAAGACCCTTCTGCTCTAATCTTAGAAGGAAAGGAACTTTGAAATGTTGAATCTCTTTTCTTTTTCTTTCCTTTTCTTTCTTTCTTTCTTTTTTTTTTTTTTTTTTCGGTTTCTGCTTTCTTTAGCACTGTTCTGTCTACAAAGCCAACCTCGTCTGCTTGGTTCATTGTAACACTCATTTTATTTTACAGAATGTAGTGTTGCTCAATTCTAGCATCGCCAATAAAAGCCAGTTTGATCTTTAAATCATATTTGCTGTTATAATTTTTTTTGGCAGATTCTGGTGGTTTGGAGGGACCCAAAAGACACAGCTGATGTCTCTGGAGACCCCTTGACAAATGCAGGGGAGATGCTGCTGACAGCTTTGGAGGCCCCTCTCACCCTCACAGAGGCACAAGAGTTGTCAGTTCCTCTCGGGTCATGTTTTTGCACTGATTCCCCTGATCCTTTTGGCTCTTGATTCCAGGATTCGTTTGTCCTGTGAGAGAGAACATGACCTGGGGTTTTGTGGGGGCTGACAAGTCACTGACAAGACGTGTAGTTTTAAAGGAAACTGATGGAGGGAGCAGATGATCACAGGCAGTGTGTGACTCTGGCTTTGGGAAATTTGCAGGGATCTGGGTTCTCCAGTTTCTTTTGCTTGTATGCTTGGGTAGGAGAGATTCACTGGTTACGGTAGTCAAGAGAAGCTCAGAGTCATAGCCAGGACTGACTGGTGGCTCCAGTTTGGGCACTCAGGAGCGATTGGAGCACTCGCCACCTAAAAATAAGATGTCTGTATTAGGATCAGCCGGTCATGAAACAAGTTAAATACCATGTCACCGCCAGCCTCAAGACAGCATCCATGCAGCAACAGGGAGGACTCTGTGCAGCTGCTGACACTTACTGTTGTATGTGGATGAATAAGACAAACAGGCTGGTTGGTTAGAATGGGTATTCCTCATCTGGCTCATTCTTTGGTCTGTTCAATTTCAGTTGGTTTAGCTCGTGGGAAGCCTGCCTAAGGGGCTGTTTTCAGAGCCCCCAGCCAACCTGAGATTCTAGTACCAGAGTATCTGGAAAGGCTGACCTAACTGGAAATGGAGGGGAGCTGATGGCAGGTTTTTCCAGCATGCTTTCCATAGGGTAATTCTTGTGCCTGGCAGACAGCCTAATATCCAGTTGTCCAACCGACTGGTGATCACGTGGCCCCTCATATGGGAAACTTGTTTACTCTGGCAGATGTCCTTGTGCTTCTTGTCTGATCTGTGTCCAGCTTATGCCTGCCTGTGACCATCATACGGGCACTTGGAGTTTGAAATTCTCTCCATCCCCCAGCATCCCCGATAAAGTCTGACCTTGGTTGCCATTTGATGTTCAGGTGAAAGGCACAACTTCAAATCACCACCACAACACAAAATAAATTCAAAGATTTGTTACTTACTGATCCTGGGCAGAGAGAGCTCAAAGAGTTGAGAGGACAATTCTCCATTCCCTGATCATGTGAGGCAGAAACGAAGAGTCAAAGAATCAGGCAGGTAGAGAGAGAGAGAGAGAGAAAGTATAAATATACAGGAATAGGGAATGGGTCAGGTAGGTTCACAGTCAAATGTCTGAATAGTCCTTTCAAAGAAAAGGATTTTGAGGGAAAAGCGGGGAGAGATGCCTCTAAATTTTTATCTCTGCCCACAGGCTTGAGCCAGTTGAGTGTACTGTTCTACTTCAACTTCCTAGGCAGCAACCTCCGCTCTGCCATTCCCATTACAAGGCCATACTCCAAACTATGGGTATTATCCTCTTGACAGTCATAAGAGTAGTCTCCCTGGTTCACTGCATCCTCTCAAAAAGGCTTATTAATCTCCATGCAGCCATCTGTTGAATGCTATATGGTCTGTCTGCAGCTGGAATGATGACAGCTCCAAGAAACACATGGTAACAAGGACACTGCAACGTATGAATGGCATGTTAACTCCATAAACCCAAAACTGATGGTGACTAAGTGTAGCATTCATGCCCTACGATTTGGTCATGACCCAAAGGAAGGGAGACTGTGAAACAAAATTAATGGGAGGCCATTGTGCCAGCCTAGCTTCCTGTACTAGGCCCTGGAAGACAATAAAACCAGAATGGGGTCACTCGTGCTAAGTGTCATGAAATCAAACTGAACTTTCACAGGGGCCAGTTAAAAAATTTCAGAAGATGCCAATCAATATGACTCAGCATAATCAAGAGATGTGCTCTGCTTGAACCCTAAATGGAAAGGAACTTGGAAATGAGCAATCTGCTCTTTGCTTGCTGTTTCTGCTTTCTTCAGCACTTTTCTGTGTAGAAAGGCAAACTCCTCTGCACAGATCATTAGAATGCCCACTCTAAATGAGTGAGGTTGCAGGTCCGAGGGTCTGACCTTGTGGGCCTATTTCTGGTCCTCTACATCCTCACTGTGGAACCAGGGTCATGGCTCAATCCCACCATTGCAAAGGTTAGCTCATTACAGAGATGGGCTCATTCCTACTAACCACCCAAGGGAGGTTTGCACACAGAAAATGACACAGACCAGCAGAGCACTTAGCACAGCAGCTGCCTGGCACCCCGTAAACCCTGAACCAAGCAGGGTGAAGGGCAACCGGTGTGGCAGATGCCTGAGTGTGTGAAAAAGAAGAGTGCAGTGGCTGACAAAGAAGAAAGGAAGGCCTGAGACATCTGAGGAGTTGATGTCCATGCAATCAACAAGTTCTGAGCCGTGATTCAGCATATACTCATGTCCTGGGGACATAATTCCTCTTCTGGCTGCTTTCTGGAAGGTAATACAGAAAAGGAAATTGGAAAGATCATAGGTTCAAGAGAGATTTGCAGCTACTAAATAGGTAACCGCAGGCTGTTTCAAACCGTGAAAACAACTGTGTGGGCGAGACTGTGTTTCAAATAGCCATGTAGAGGGCTGCCCTGCGTGTCTAAGCTGTGGCAGAAGAATTTGCAATGTGGCTTCAGCCCTCCTTAGAAACTTGCGCCTGAAAGGTTGAGGACAAGCAAAGTGGGGGCATCCACAGTGTCCAGGCGGAGGACTCTCCTCTCAGAGCTTTGAGTTGTGGGGATGGATACAGGCAGGGTGAGCCTGGAGAATGTCTTGGAAGACTGCCCCAGGGCCGACTCCCACAGGCACATGTATTGATCCTGGGCCTGGTTCAATAGCCCTGGCTGTCGTCCCAGGCAGGACTAGAACAAGTTCCACCATGCCTGCACAGGTCTGAGATGTGAGATGATTTATCCGTGATGGCAGATTTTCAGGAGAAAAAGAAAATAAATGCATTTACCAATGTGCATGTGGATCATAAGACACGTATAGGTTTAGAAATGTTAAAATATGGGGGGAAGTTACAACTTAGACACACAGTAAAGAAAGCTACTTCTTATTCACCACATCATTTGGGCCAGGCATTTTACATGCAGGTGACCTCAGGTATAAACTCACAACAATGCTCTTACTTTGTACTGTTACATGTCCATTTTACAAATGAAGAACTGAGGCACACAGAAGGCACATGATTGGCTCAGCTTATAACCAGCAGCAGTCACATTTCACAGAGCCCTGGCCTCGCCCTGGCCTCGCTGTGTTCCCCATGACCAGGGGAGGGATGCTCTCATCAACAGTTACCCAATGCCAGATGTCCCATGCCACATGGCTGAGGCCTGCAAGGAAGCCAGTGAGAGACTGTCACTGGATCCGGCCCACCTGGCCTCTCCCCCACCCCATTAGGACACCACGCTTTCTGAAATTCAGATGAGGGCTCTGCTGGAGACATTGGGTTTAGAACAGAGTGAGTGAGGATGGAGAAGCTTCCACTTGTACATGGATGATGCAGGTCCCTTCCGCCCTTCAGAGGCTGTACTCCTGTCCTGGCGTGGGGCCTGCATCCCCATAAACCTGCCCCGACTCCTCCCCATCTCTCCCTGCTGACTGGGTGGCCCAATGATCTCCTGTGGACCAACTCTAATAGGTCAAAAAGGAAAATATATGAACAAATATTACTAAGGTCAGTCATTGTGTGCAACCTTCTTCATAACTGCAGTCATATGAAATACTGTGACCAGCAAGCTAAGTCATCCTAAGACATCTATCAAAAACCGTGACAGATCCCACTGCATATGGTTTCATCCAAGGAGCCAAGATCATGAGAAATTTTTCTTTCACAAATGAAGATTTAAAAACGGGCATCTCTTCATTTATTGAGCAAGTGTCGATGTTTATACATGTACCCACAGTGCTTGCACACAGAGTTAACAATGGGATAACGTACGTTTGTGGAGCCAAATCTGAAAAATGCATAAAACAAATTAGAACTCTCTCAAAGTCTCCACACAATTTATACCTCCAGTATTGGAAATAATGCAAAGAAAGGAATAGCATAGCGAGTGGTTAAAAATAATGCTGTCACTTCAACATCGTGAAAATACACAAACAGGAAAAAGAAACTAGAAAATGCTGAGAAAAGAGGCACTACAGGTAAAGATATAAGCAATTGCATGGAGATAGTCCTTAAGAGCTGGCTGAATTTCACAGTCGCTAACTATATGTTGAAGTTTTGCATCACATGCACCTGCTGTTTTTTCTTTTAGGACATGTGTGTCCTCAAAGGATATCTCACATTCATTTTCTATTTGGCGCTGCTCTTTTAGAAATTCTATGATACACGAAATGAGCGTTCCTTATTAACCCTCCCTATTTTCTGCTTAGGGGTACTGATCATTTCGAAATTAGATGTCAGAGATATTGACATTATGGGCTTCCAGCATTTGGCATTATGGCCTACGGGGTGGGGTCTTTTGGGATTCTGATCCAAACCCACTAGGTTTATGCACTACTTTTGTTCGTGTCTCTTAATCCTCTCTCCCTCTGCTTAATGAGTGCACAGATCGTAAATGTAGAGCTCTTTAATTTTCACCCATGAACATCCTTGGGGAGCCCATCACCCACCACACAAAAAACATCTGCCATGAGAATTTCCCCTCATTTCCCTCCCAGTCTCTGTCTCCCAAGGTAGCCACTATCCTGACTTTAGTGCCATAGAGTAGTATTGCCTCTTTTGATCTCCATCTAAATGGAATTATGGAACTGATATTCTCTGCATTGGCTACTTTTGCTCAACATGAGGTTCGTGGTCTTCTTCCACATTATGGATGTAGCCATAGCTTTTTTACGCTCAGGGCTGTATAGTATTCCTTTGTATGAGCTCCAATGTATTTCCCCATGCTCGTGGTGATGAACATGGGGGTTGTTTGTAGCACACTCCTAAGGGCGTTCTTGTACACATCTTCTGTTGAATGAATGTGTGCCTTTCCACTAGTACACACCTCTGAAAGGACATTCTGAGGGGCTTAAAGTGTATGGGTGTTCAGCATTAGTTCATACATTTGGGTCTCTTTCTGTCTCTAGCAGACCTATGGCCCACAATGCCCTCCTGCATCACACCATCCTTTTCCATTGTATTGACTTGTTGTAGCGGACTGATCAGTGGACCTACAGCATGTCTCACCACTACTCATTTGTCTGTCTGCTGCCTCATTGTGTCATTTAACGCTTGCTCCTTCCCATGGATTCTGATTATCGGGCTTTAGGCTCATATCTAGGTTTGAGGCAGGTCTCCCTCTTTTCTGACGAAAATACTTCATCGTTGGTTCCCTGTCTCCTACTGCATCCTAGCATGAGGCATATGATTTCTGGTTGTTTCACTCTCGAGCTTATTGACACTGACAGGTGGGTTCAGGTGATGACAGTCTCATTCCTCTCTTGTAGGATGCCTCACTGACCTTGAACCAAAGCGTTTCATCCATCCTACAGCAAGTGTCTCACTGGGAGTTGCAGATATTGGGTTTGGTTTGGTTTTGGTTTTTTTCTGAAACATAGCCTTTGCCATCCTCAGCTGCAATGTTTCAGTGAGGAAGACCTCTCCCTCAACTACTGTAACTATTGTGAAATCTTGAAATACACCGGAAGGGCAGAAAAAAAATTAATGGTTTCCAATGGATTGCCGATAGTCACCAAGTAAGGAGTGGTTGCACTTCTTCCTTTTTTTTTTTTTTTTTTTTTTTTGAGGTGGAGTCTCGCTCTGTCCCCCAGGCTGGAGTGCAACAGCACAATCTTGGCTCACTGCAACTTCTGCCTCCTGGGTTCAAGCAATTCTCCTGCCTCAGCCTCCTAAGTAGCTGGGATTGCAGGCACCCACCACCACACCCAGCTAATTTTTGTATTTTTAGTAGAAGTGTGGTTTCACCATGTTGGCCAGGCTTGTCTCAAACTTCTGACCTCTGGAGAGTCACATGCCTCTGCCTCCAAAAGTGCTGGGAATGCAGGCATGAGCCATCGTGCCCGGCTCGTACTCCTAATGACATCCAAGTGTCATTTTAAAATAAACTCTTAGATTTCAGAACAGTGTTAGATTTACAGAATTATTGCAAACATGATACAGAGAATTTCCATACACTTCACATCCAGTTTCCCTATTATTAACATCTTACATTAGCATCTATATTTGTCTCCATTAATGAATCAATATTGATACATTGTTATTAAGTACATACTTTATCCAAGTACCCTCAGTTATACCGAATGTTCTTGTGCTGTTTCAAGATCCCATCGACGATACTTCATGACATTTGGTAATCCTGTGTCCTTTGTCTTATCTTCGTTGTGACAGTTTCTGAGGTTTTTCTTGTTTCTGATGACCTTAACAGCATTGAGGAGTATTGATTAGGTCTTCTGCATAAAGTCCATCCAGTGGGATTTGTCTTATCTCTTTTCTCATGATTAGCATTGGATGTATGAGCTCTCAGAGGAAGATCTCAGATGTAAAACCCCATTCTCATTACATCATGTCAAAGGAAGTTACCAGAAATATGACTTCTCACGATTGATGTTAGCTTTGGTATGCACTTCTTCTGTAAAGCGACACTAATCAGGAAAATATGGGTATTGGTGGAGGAATAGACACACATCGATGGAACAAAATAAAATCCCAAAATAGACCCACACAAATATTGTCAACTGATTTTTGACAAAAGTGCACAGACTATCATATGGAGAAATTGTAGTTTTTTCAACAAATGGCACCTGACAAAATGAATGCCAATACACAATGAAATGAACCTAGGGAGAACGTCACACCTTTCACAAAGAATTAACTCAAAATAGGTCATAAACCCAAATATAAAATACACGATTTTAAAACTTCTGGAAGAAGACACAATGGAACATGCACATGACCTTGATGTTGGAGATGGGTGTTTAGATACAACATCACAAACATGGCCCATAGAACACAAAATGGAAAAGGTGCACTTTCTGAAAATAAAAAGTAAAAAAAAAATTGCTCTGCAAAAGACACTACTAAGAAAAAGAAAAGGCAAGCTACAGACTATAAGAAAATATTTGCAAGGCATACATCTGACAGAAGACTCATCTCTAAAATCTTTACAGAAAGCTTAAAATTAAACAATAACAAGTATCTAAAATCTACAGAGAATGCTTAAAAGGAAATAATTTAAAAAATAGCTGAGGGGACTGTACCCTGCAGAGCCAAATGGGCAGAGATGCCCAAGGTCTTGGGAGCCCACCTCCTGCATCAGTGTGGTCTGATTGCTAGACATAACGTCAATGGAGATTATTTTTGAAGCTTTAAGATTTAATGACTGCCCTGTTGGGTTTCAAACTTGCCTGTAGCCCTTTTGTTTTGGCCAATTTCTCCCATTTGGAAAGGGAGCATTTACTCAATGCCTATGCCTTCATTGTATCTTGGAAGGAACTAACTTGGTGGCTATCTTACAGGCTCATAGGCAGAAGTGACTTGCCTTGTCTCAGATGAGACTTTCGACTTGGACTTTTGAGTTAATGCTGGAATGAGGTAAGACTCTGGGGGACTGTTGTGAAGGCTTGGTTGTGTAAGAACATGTAAGAAAAGACATGAGATTTGGGAGGGGCCAGGAGTGGAATGATATGGTTTGGCTCTGTGTCCCCACTCAAATCCCATGTTGAATTATAATTCTCAGTGTTGGAGGAGAGGCCTGGTGGGAGGTGATTGGATCATGTTGCGGGAGGACTTCCTCCTTGCTGTTCTCAAGGAGTTGATTGAGTTCTCACAAGATGTGGTTGTTTAAAAGTGTGAAACTATCCCCTCTTTGCTATCTCTCTCCTACTCCACCAAGTGAAGTTGTGCCTGCTTGCCTTCCACCTTTCGTCATGATTGTAAGTTTCCTGAGGTCTCCACAACCATACTCCCTGTACAGCCTGAAGAACTGTGACTCAATTATACCTCTTTTCTTGGTAAATTACACAGTCTCGGGTAGTTCTTTACAGCAATGTGACAACAGAATAATTATCTATCTGTCTATCTATCTATCTATCTATCTATCTATGTATCCCCATAATCCAACTAATTATATAGATGAAGGATGGTGGGAAGTAGCTTTCTCACTGTTGAAGTAGATACTTACAGATAAACAAAGGAGGGAGACTAAAAGCTCTTTGTGGTATTAGAGTAGTGTCGTGGACATCAGGAAATACTCATGTTCAACTTCATAAACATACAGAGGGTGCACACATAAACACTGATAAACAGGTAAATAAACACACATATATTTCTTTGTTCTGTAAATGAGAGAGCAAGAAGCAACATCTCCCAAGGAATGATGAGCATGCCTAGCACGAACATCTAGGATTCTAATACTTTTCCTCAATACAAGGAAGCAGAAATACTTGGGAAATGGATTCTTCTGTGACTGGAACAGAAGATATAAAAATGATAATCATTGTAATTATTCAATGAAAATGCAAATATAAAGAGCAGTACAATTTCTCTACACAACTAATACAATGAATACAATTCAAAGACCTGAAAATACCAGACTCTGGAGAGGATGTGGAAGTCTCATTCATTGCTGGGAAAGAAGAAAACTGCTACATTGCACGGCAGGACCTATTGATTGTTTCTTACATAGAGAAACATAGAATTACCATTAGACTCAGCAATCCTACTCCTAGATTTCGTTTAAAATGAAAATGTAGGTTCCCATAGACAAAACTGTGTGCACAAACATATATAACAGCTTATTCAAAATCAACAACCAAGACTTCCTTTAAGGGGTGAAGGGATAAAACAAGTGGTACATCCATCAACTGAAAGATTATTCAAAGCTCCAGCCACCCTCAAATGTTCTGGAACAGACACTTTTGGAGGCCAATTCTAACAAATAGAGAAAATTATCATCAACTTATCTCAACTCTTCCAAAGCAGCCAAAAAGATGAGCAATTGTCCACTTCATTCTCCCCGGCTAGGACTCCTGGATTCAAAAAACAGATAAAGATGCATCCTCAGCTCACATGAAAAGAACACGTGAGTGAATTGTTCACTGATAACATAGCAAATATCCTAAATATGTAATCGCATATTCAAGAGAACAGTGGACTAAATGCATAAGCAACCTGTATGTCAGACATAAAAATGTTATTTCACGTTAGAAAAATTTGCAATTGTAATTCCCTACATACAAGATAGAGAAAAAGTTCCATCGTGTAAATGGGTACAGAAAAGCCTTTGAAAGAAATTCTATGTGATTTCAAATTAACAACTTTCAGCAAACTAACATGAAAAGGAACTTCCATTTCATAAAATTGGCAGGAAGCATACTTAAATCTCAAAAGTTAGAAGCATTCTCATTCACAGCAGGGACAACCATCGACATAGACTATCACCATGGCCTTCCATAGGTACAGAGGATATGAAAATAAAAACGAACCAAAATTATGGACATGAAAAATATACATGAGGTATAAAGATCGAAAACAAATAGTATTTTGACAATATAATTATCGAGAGAATTCAGGGGAACAGGCACACGAAGTGTTCAAATGAATAAGAGACTTCAGAAAACATCATATAAAGGATGACAACAGCAAAACAAGAGGATTGTCGCACAAAAGCAACTTAGTGCCTAAAATAGAAAATATACCATTTGCAAGAGCATTGAAATCCAAAATATAAATTAAAAGAAGCCTAACCAAAATGACCTTTACGGAAGCAACCATACAGGTTTACTAGTAGATTCAGGGAAAAAAATCCAAAATTAGTGGAGTAACATGCCACATTCACTGATGGAAAACAGAATACGGTAAAGATGTAAATCCCGCTTAAGTTATATACAAAGTGCCTTTCTCGTAGCTGCCAAAGTGAAAGTCAAGCTCAGGCTGTTGTGCTCTGCTCCCAAAATCAACCGTGGAAAAATATAGAAGGATAAGAGAAAAAAAAAATCTGAAGAAAACAGAGAAAATCCCGGGGATGATTGAAGACAGTGTTGAACTGGTATTCATGTTTGGGGTGGGAGAAGCCAAAGGGATATTGAGGAGGTGTGTAGTCTGTATAGACAGCATATTACGGGATGGGTAGAAGGAAAGATATTAAAATCTACCCGACATCCCCACATCATCGCACAATCTGAGGCAGCACCTCAAAACATGATGCCAGTGGCCCTGGGGTAATACCAGGATATCAGGAAATTTGAACTGAGTGAGAAGTTTGGACTCCAGAGTTTTGTTAATAACCACCTGGAACAAACCTAGTGGAAGAGGACAGGCCTTCCAAAAATTATTTTCATGGAAAAAAAGAATGAACTAGAAGTAAAATAGTGTTTGTGAATCACACATACTATGAGGGGATAGTGTTTAATGAAATATGTATATGTGTGTGCGTGCGTGTGTGTGTGTGTATATATATAGTCTACATATCTACGTGTACCTATATCTAAAGATACATACATATAAATATACATATATGATATAAACACATATAAATGGATGTGTTTATGTATATACACATAAATATAAACATAATCTACATACACCATATATAATGTACACATACAATTGCAAAGGTTTGAAATCTATTACTTACTATATGAATGAGGATTAAAATACAAAAATCACTAAGTTGGAGTATGAAATGATAGATACCTTCAAAACTCATGGCTTCCCCAAATCTTTTGCTGCTGCTCAGCCTCTTCAGTGTAAAAACAAAGCTTTTAGGACAAAAGCTTTGCAAAGTCTAGCTCTGGCTGGGGAGGAACCCCCGTGGGAAGGTGTGTGTCTTCACCCAGAGGTCCTCACAATCACAGTTACTGCAGCTCCCAGGGACCATCTGGCCTTAGACCCGCAGCCATTCTCTGCAAGGAGTGGAGCTGGGCAAATGCTCAGAAGTGACAGAAGCAGAGCATCTCCCACCCATCACTTCATCAAAGAGCCAGGAGCCAGGAGGAGGACGCTCCTGGGCAAAGACTGAGGGTTCTCTCACCCCACGTAGAGGGGCCACAGAATCCAGCTCAGTCCCTCCTGTCAGCCCTGGAAGACCCCGGCAGCATTGTCGCCCAAGGACTCCCTTCCCTCCACTGCCACCTCTGGGGACTCAGGTCAGAGCCTTGGTCAGATGGGAGCCAACACCGTCGGCAGAAGACAGGGATCCAGGCTATGCGAGGAATCAAGGTCAGGACCCTGAGGGATGACTGAGGGCTCCCCAAGCCCCACCTGCAGTCTCCCACTACCCCTACCCCCATCCTCCCCACTACCACACCCCTCCCCCACCCCCACACCACAGTCTCTCCCCCAGACCCTCACACCCCCACTACCCTCTCTGACCTCCACACCTCTTCCTACACCTACACCCCCAAATGTGTCCACTCCCCACCCGACCCCCGACATCCCCTCTTCCTCACCACGACAGAATTCAGTCCTGTCCCTGCTGTCAACACAGGGAAGCCCGTATCTTGGTGGCCGGATGTGATGCCAGTGACTTGCGCCTTGAGGATCACAGAGAAGTGAGGGTCTGGTTCTGATGGCGGCTTGAGATTATTGCGGGGAAGCGGGCCCAGGCTGTGTGAGGAGGCAAGGTGAGAGACGCTGAGGGAGGAGTGAGGATGCCCCCACCCCAGATAGAAGACCCCAAATAATCCAGCACCACCCCCATTGCCAGCCCTAAACCACCTGAGGGCGGACTTCTCAGGCTGGGCCACCTTTCACCACTCCTCCCCTTAAGCCCCAGGGGACTCTGGAGTCAGAGCTTGGTTTGACCAGGGCAGGGTTGGTTAGGAGAGGGCAGGGGCCAGGCTCTGCCACGCATCAAGGTCAGGATTCTGAGGGAGGGCTGAGGCCCCAGAGAGGGAAGCTCTGTCTTTGCCCTCAGCCCTGGGAAGCTCCGGGAATGGGGACCAGGCACATTGATGCTGTTGTCCAAATCCTGGGCTGATGGAGGGAAGGGGCTTGGTATCATGAGCACCACCTCAGAGGAGTAGAGGGAGGGCCCAGGTCCTGCTGGGAGAGCACGGAGGCCTTAAAGGACAATCACCGCAGGACAGAGGGCCCACCCCGCCCCCATCTCAGGCTAAGGTACCTCCTCGTTCCGCCTCAGGAATCCGACGGATAGACTCAGGTCCGCAGAGGGGAGCTCTGATGCAGCACTGCCAGGATCAAGGGGAGGAAAAAGAGGGAGGACTCAGGAGACCTTGGACTCCAGATCATTGGGGACCGCCGCCCTTGGAGGTGCCACACACGATGGCTGCATGTGGTGCATCCCTGCCTATGCCTTGGAGATGACAAAGAGGAGAGGGCTTTGGTATGAGGAGCGGAGGCTCAGGTTAGCAGAGGGAGGAGTCTCAGGACCCTGAGGGAAGACTCAGCAGAGCTCCTTTCCCAGATGTAGGAAACCTGCCCTTCCTGTCAGTCCTGGGGGGCCTTGGGCAGGACTGTGGGGAACAGACCTGGCCCCCACTTCCTCCTTAGGGATCCCAGGGAGATGGTGGCCTTGACCTACAAGACCCATCCAAAGTTCAGCAGGAGGGAAAGGGCCAGGCCCTGTCGGAAGTAAATCTGAATACCTATAGGACACCCAGACACAGGAGGCACTCCTGAAATTTGCACCTTTTGTCAGTCTTGGGAATCCCCTCCAGGGATGTCAGTGTAGCGCCCCTTCACTTCTGCCTCCCAGGCCTCAGAGAGGTGGGGGCCTCCATCTGAGGGGTATCCTCAGGTCAGCAGAGATAGCCACACCTGGTCAGCACAGGTTGGGTCCAGAGTCTGCCAGGAGTCAAGAGGAGGAAGGTTGGTGAGGACTGAAGGTAAGAAGGTACCTCCACACCTCGAAAAAGAAGGGAACTTGCAGAACCTGGCTTCCACTGTTCTCAGCCCCAGGTGGCCCCAGGCATAGGTACCATGTGGCATGCTCTCCTTTCTGCCACACGGCGGGAGGTGGGAGGTCTCAGGGAGGTGAACACCTTGGTATTAGTGGCACTTACAGTTCAACAGAGGAAGTCACACCTGGCCAGCAGAGGGAGGGGTCCCAGGATCAGCAGGACCCAAGGAGTGCCTCCTTCATGAGGACTGGAGGTACCCCTGGCCCAGAAGGAAGGGACTCCACAGATTATGGCTGTCACCTCTTCTTAGCTCTGGGGCAACCAGATCAGGAATGTCCCTAATTGGCAATCTCACGTGTACCACAGATAGGAAGTTGGGGAACCCTTGGGAGCATGGGGTGTTGGTGTAAAGGGGAGATGGCTGCTCATCTCAGGAGTTTGGGGGTTGAGGAAGGGCAGGTGCCAGGAGGAGCAAAGATGAATAACCCACCAGAAGACATTGGAAGCCTCACCCCAGAACCAAAGGGGCCAGCTCCTGGAGTGAGCCCTGGACACCCCATCCAAGGGTGATGGGATGTGGAGCCTCCTCACTCCTGTTTCTAGATCTCAGGGAGGCTCACCCTCAGGCCTTGTTTCAGAGGGTGACTCAGCTCAACACAGGGACCCCAATCTGATCGACTGACACAGTGGTCCCAGGATCTGCCAGGTGTCCAGGTGAGGAAACTGAGGGAGGACTGAGGGTACCCCCAGGCAAGAACGCAAATGGGGGCCCCACAGAAATCTTCCCTGCCCCTGATGTCACCCCAGAGAGCATAGGCAGGGCTGTCAGCTGAGGACCCTCTCTCATCCTGGGATCTTCAGTGTCAGGGAGGAGGATGCCTTGGTCTTTAGGGGGCTGCACTCAGGTCAGTAGAGGGAGGGCCCCAGACTCTACCAGGAGTCAACATGAGGACCAAGCAGGTTCCTCGCCCAGGACACATGGTGTCCAGTGAATTTGGATATCTCTTGCTGTGTCTCCCAGTGGACCTGGGCACGTGTGGCCCGATGTGGGTCCCCTCATACCCTTCTGTTCCATATCAGGGTTGTGAACTCTTTATCTGAGTTTCTTGAGCCAGCAAAAGGGCAGGATGAGGCCCCTCCAGGAGAAAGGTGAGTGAGCACAGAGGGGATCATGTAACCCAATGAGAGTAGGGACCTCACAGAGTGTGGCCAACTCTCCTGACAGCACTGGAAAGCTGGGGCTGTGCTTGCGGTCTGCACCCTGAGGGTCCCTCGATTCCTCTTCTAGGAGCTCCAGGAGCCAGGCAGTTAGGCCTTGGTCTGAGGCATTGTCCTCAGGTCACAGAGCAGAGGAGTCACAGGCAGTGTTAGCAGTCAAGGCGAGGTTCTGATCTGAATGGACAACAAGGGCCCCACGCTCCCCAGAACACAAGGGACTCTAGAAAGCCCAGCCTCATCCTCCCTACTGTCAGTCCTGCAGCCTCAGCCTCTGCTGGCCGGCTGTACCCTGAGGTGCCCTCTCACTTCCTCCTTCAGGTTCTCAGCGGACAGGCCGACCAGGAGGTCAGAAGCCCCAGGAGGCCCCAGAGGAGCACCGAAGGAGAAGATCTCTAAGTAGGCTTTGTTACAGCCTCCAGGGTGTGGTTCGCAAACGAGGCCCCTCACAAGCTCCTTCTCTCCCCACATCTGTGGATTCCTCCCCATCGCCCAGCTCCTGCCCACAGTCTAGCCTGCTGCCCTGACCAGATTCATCATGTCTTCTGAGCAGAGGAGTCAGCACTGCAAGCCTGAGAAAGGCCTTGAGGCCCAAGGAGAGGAGGCTCTGGGCCTGGTGTGTGCGCCGGCTTCCCCCACTGAGGAGCACGAGGCTGCCTCCTCGTGTACTCTGGTTGAAGGCACCCTGGAGGAGGTGCCTCCTGCTGGGTCACCCAGTCCTCCCCTGAGTCTCAGGGTTCCTCCTCTTCCCTGACCATCAGCGACAGCACTCTATGGAGCCAATCCAGGGAGGGCACCAGCAGCCAGGAAGAGGAGGGGCCAACCACCTCGCCAGACCTCACTCACCTGGAGTTACGGTCTTGACCATGATCTTAACAGAGGGCCACTGTGCCCCTGAGGAGACAATCTGGGAGGCGTTGAGTGTAATGGAGGCGTATCATGAGATGGAGCACAGTTTCTCTGGGGAGCTGAGGAAGCTGCTCACCCAAGATTGGGTGCAGGAAAACTACCTGCAATACCGCCAGGTGCCCAGCAGTGATCCCCCGTGCTACCAGTTCCTGTGGGGTCCAAGGGCCCTCATTGAAACCAGCTATGTGAAAGTCCTGGAGTATGCAGCCAGGGTCAGTACTAGAGAGAGCATTTCCTACCCATCCCTGCATGAAGAGGCTTTGGGAGAGGACGAAGAGGGAGTCTGAGCAGGAGTTGCAGCCAGGGCCAGTGGAGCAGGTTGGGGGAGGGCCTGGGCCAGTGCACGTTCCAAAGCCACATCCACCACCTTCCCTGTCCTGTTACATGAGGCCCATTCTTCACTCTGTGTTTGAAGAGAGCAGTCACCGTTCTCAGCAGTGGGAAGCAAGTTGGGTGTGAGGGAATACAAGGCGGACCATCCCTTGGTTCCTGTTCTCTTGGGCGATTTGGAGGTTTATCTTTGTTTCCTTTTGGAGTTGTTCAAATGATCCTTTTAATGGATGTTGTAATGAACTTCAACATTCATTTCATGTATGACAGTAGGCAGACTTATTGTTCTTTATATAGTTAAAAGTAAGTGCACTGTTTTTTATTTATGTAGGGAAATCTATGTTATTTATTTGAATTGGGACAACATCACATAGCAGAGGATTAAGTATCTTTTTTAATGTGAAAGGACAAAGTGGTAAAATGGGTGAGATAAAGAAATAAATTAAATTGGCCGGGCACAGTGGCTCACGCCTGTAATCCCAGCACTTTGGCAGGGCGAGGCAGGTGGATCACGAGGTCAGGAGATCGAGACCATCCTGGCTAACACAGTGAAACCCCTAAAATACAAAAATACAAAAAATACAAAAATACTGAAAATACAAAAAAATTTAAAAAATTAGCCAGGTGTGGTGGTGGGCTCTTGTAGTCCCAGCTATTCGGGAGGCTGAAGCAGGAGAATGGTGTGAACCCAGGAGGCGGAGCTTGCAGTGAGCCAGGATTGCACCGCTGTACTACAGCCGGAGTGACAGAGTGAGACTCCACCTCAAAATAAATAAATAAATAAATTATAGTTAATTCTTGCCATTCTTGAATTCTGTGTAGTTAAGAAATACATATTCGCTTGGCTAACATATATTGGATTAGCTTGGCTTTTCAGAAGGTGATTGAATTAAATGTGAATAAATACATTCCCCTGCTCACTGGCTCATTTCGTCCTGAAACATTCATTGAGCTTCTGCTCTTTGGAAGATCCTGGGTTAGTACTGGAGATGCTAAAGTAAGCCAGGCCCACCGCTAACCTTATGGTGGTTGAGTCTAGGATCTGCATTCATATAACTAAGCTGGCCAGGTGTCCCCTAAGATCTAAAGGAAATATAAGAGGAGGTGGGGATGGGGGGCAACAGGTGAGAGTGGTGGAGTGTACTTGCCCTGAGCTAAGGCCTTCTGGGCTTTGGGAAACTGCAGTAGCTTTTGGGTGAGCTGATTCTAGTGAAATGGGGTGGGGCCAGAGCCAGATTCTCAGAGCATGAGAGAAAAGCTTGGAAGGGGAAACTGCTCAGCAGTTCCTTTTGGATGGTGGATGAAACAGAGAGGCATCTCCTCCTGGAGCAGGAATGGGAGGTGTCCTACACTCTTGTCTCAGTGCGGTTGAACACAGCACACGAGGTTGGTGATGGATACCCATCCTATGCAAGGGTTTCCTTAGAGAGAAGCATGAATCTCCCAGGATGTGAGGCCCAGATGCCACTGGCCAGGTGCTTTTCTTCCTGGTTGTGAGAGCCTGAGCTGACTCTATTAAAGAGACATTCTAACTAGCTTATCTGAAGTGAAATTTGGCCAATTATAACAAGGGAAAGATTTTGGGTCATAATATAATCAATGAAAAATGTGGTTTGGATGTAAAAGAAGCTGAGAGAGCGAGAAGGACTTTATTCTTGACTCATATTCTAAGAGCTTTGAGTTGCATCCCAGTTGGGGGAAAGTTCCGCACACTGAAATTTTGAAGTGTATCCTGTGAGAGGGTAAACTAACTGAAATGCATTGACAAAAATAAAAGCCATGAGGAAATGAGTTCCTATTCAATAAATGGTGCTGGGATAAGTGGCTAGCCACACACAGAAGATTGAAACTGAGCCCCTTCCAGTTTCAACTCAAGATGAATTCATCTTTAATCCATTAGCTCAAGATGAATTACAGACATAAATGAAAAACCTAAAATGATAAAAGTCCCAGAAGAAAACCTAGGAAATACCATTCTGGATGTAGGCCTTGACAAAGATTTCATGATGGATTCCAAAAGCTATTGCAAAAACCTCCAAATTGAAAATAAGGCCTAAGTAAACTAAAGAACTTCTTCACATCAAAAGAAACTATCAACAGAGCAAACAGAAAAGCTATAGAATGGGAGAAAGATTTACAAAGTACACATCCGACAAAGGTCTAATATCCAGAATCTATAAAGAACTTTAACCAATGAACAAGCAAAAAATAACCCCATTAAAAAATGGGCCAAGGACATGAGCAGACATTTCTCAAAAGATGACATACACACAGCCAACAAGCATATGAAAAAGTGTCCAACATCACTAATATAGAAATGCAAATTAAAATTACAATGAGATACCGTTTCACAACAGTCAGAATGGCTATTTATAAAAAGTCAAAAAATAAAAACTGATGCTGCTGAGGTCGTGAGGAAACTGATACTCTCCTGGTGGGAATGTACATTCCTTCAGCTATTGTGAAAAGTAGTTTGTAAATTTCTCCAGGAAATTAAATCAGAACTACCAATCGACACAGCAATCCCATTACTGGATATGTACCAGAGGGAATATAAATTATTCTACCAAAAAGACACATGCACACGTATGTTCATTGCAGCACTATTCACAGTAGCAAAGACATAGAATTAACTGAGATGCCCATCAATGGTGGACGGGATAAAGAAAACGTGGTATATATAGACCATGAAATACTATGCAGCCATTAAAAACAACAAAATCATGACCTTTGGAGTAACATGGATGGAGCTGGAGGCTATTATTCTAAGCAAATTAATGCAGGAAAGGAAAATCACATACCACATGCTCTCACTTACAAGTAGGAGCTACACATTGAGCATACGTGGACACAAAGGAGGGAACAATAGACACTGGAAACTACTCTACCAATGTGGGAGAGTGGAGCTAGGGGTAGGGTGACAATTTGAAAACCACCTATCTGACACTATGATGATGACCTGAGTGATAAGTCATCAGCACACCAAACCTCTGTGACACGCAATATAGCCTTGCAACAAACCTGCACATGTACCCCCTGAACCAAAAATAAAAGTTGGAAGAACCAAAGGACCAAAACCTAATTAAAATTTTTTAAATAAATAAATGCAGTAAAGACTGCAAAGCCAGAAAAAAATTTCCAAATCATTTCCCACAGTTTTTGTACTATTTCATAATTCCCACTGGCAACATACCAGATTTTAAGTTGGTCTTCATCCGTGCTAGCACTTAGTAATATCTTTTTTCGAAAAATTTTCAGTCATTTTCAACTATGTGTTATGCTATCTCTTTATGGTTTAATCCTCATTTCTCTTATAGATATGATGAATGATAATTTTTCATGTCTTAATTTGTCATGCATACGTCCACATAGGGGAGGTGTCTATTGATATCTTTTGCCCATTTACAAAATTTAGTTATTTGTGACAAGTGAACTCATGTCAGGTGATTGTTTTGAACCAAGGTCTGTGTCTGGGCTCTAGCAGAACAGACCGATACAGAATGGAGACACTGGCACTGTCACTTAATCAAAGCGAATGGTGGCTCATCCTGTACTCTCTTGTTCCCTGGACTGTCTCCTCTGCTGCTCTCCTTTTGCTCTACCATGCCCTGCTCTGAAAAGACACCTGCCATTTCTCCCCCAGCAAGCAGGCCTGCTCTGCTGAGGAGGGCAGCATGCAGCTGTGCTTTGCCTGCTCTCCAAGCATCCACGGCCCTGAACCAGGGGTCTTGGCTGACCGCAGACTATAACCTGTATAGTGCCTACGATTGTACAATACCATCTACGGAGTAAGCTCTTGTGAACAATGCTCTTCCTGCTGGCTGTAATGGATGAGTGGCTCAGTGGTCTGGCCTGGCTGCAAAGCACTTTATAGATACAGGAGCGGGTGTCATAGACAAAGATTATAGAGGAAATGGTGGTGCCGTAGTGCTTAATTTTGGTAAAGAAAAGATTGAAGTCAAAAAAAAGTGATCAAATTGCACAAGTCTTTTGTGAACGGATTTTTTATCCGTAAATAGAAGTTCGGGCTCCGGAAACAGAAAGGCCTTCAGAAGGTTTAGGTTCCAGTGGAAAGAATTAAAATCTCTGCCAAAAGTAGAAGATGAGAAATCATAACTTTTTCTGAAAAATGAAGAGTTTTGCTTAAAGGAATTTGTTGTTTGGTCCTTCTGTAAACTTAATAGCTTTAACCTTCTAAAAATACTGCATTTTCGTATGATCAAGGAATGAGTACATCTGTACAGATCACATAAAATACCTTCTTATGTTTTCTTCCAATAAGCAGTTGTATGTAAATCTGTCTTGTGGTGACCTTATTCAAATGGCGTCTTTTAAAAAATTAAATGCATAGAAATTACTAATATAGAAAAACTTGTATTACTTTACTCAATAAATGATACCCCATTAGCAATTTATTTTGCTTTAATTGCTTTAAATCATTAATACCTTTTATTGAATAAACTTAAGTTCTTTCATGGATACAAAATTTTGCATAAGCTGAACTAAAAGAAATAAAAAATGAACGGGAGGCATTAAAGTTGTTACTTGTTCTTCCCTGCTCTTGACTAGTCTAATTTTTTAAATCTTAAAATTCTTTGTGAGGGTGAGAAAAGAGTCCTCAGTTTATTTTTTCATTATTATATTTCTTTTGGTGGATATCCTGTTGACTAGGAGAGGTATGCTCTTGAAAAGACATGGGTCTTGGGAATTTGCTACATTTAGTTTGTTTCCCTGAATTTCATCTGAAAACTAAAAAGTGTCTGAGACCGGTGTCAGTCAGTTTGGACGTTTATTTTGCTAATGTTAAAGGCATGTCTAGGAGGTAGGTCTGTGCCTTTCTCCAGAGATGATTTTGAGGGCTTCAATATTTAAAGGGGAAAAGCAAGCTGGAGGAGATGGAGCCCATGGTCACATTACCAAATGCACATGTTGCAAGAGGAATAGGAGCAGGTAGGGGGATAACCAGTTATGTATTCCTCTCTCCCTCATGAAATTGGCACTTTACACAAGATAAAGTGAACATAGGGTAGCTACCTGTGGATATGTTTAAACTTTTATCTGTAGCTCTCTACTTAGGAGCAAAAGGAAAGGTAGCTTCTTACATGACTCACCCTTTAGATTCTTTTTCTTCTTTTGGCATAGTGAATTAGGGTCCCACATTTTTATGTTTTTTTCACATTTCTCCCTCTTTTCTTTTGAAAATCTTGGAAACATAGCATTTGTATTAGTCATTTTCACACTGCTATAAAAAACTACCTGAGACTGGGCAATTTATATACAAAAGAGGTTTAGTTGACTCACAGTTCCGCATGGCTGAGGAGTCCTCAAGAAACACAATCATGGCAGAAAGTGAAGGGGAAACAAGGCATCTCTCACATGGTGGCAGGAGAGAAAGAGCACAAGGGGAGACCTGCCAAATACTTTTAAACCATCAGATCTCTTGAGAACTCACTCACTATCATGAGAACAGCATGGGGGAAACTGTCCCCATGGTCCAATCACCTCCTGCTAGGTTCCTCCCTTGTCATGTGGGGATTATAATTACAGATGAGATTTGGGCGGGGACCAGAGTCAAACCCTATCAGCATTTTAGAAGAAACTGAGTTGCTGGTTTTGGGTTTTGTCTGATCACTGGTGGCTAGGACAATTCATTCCTACAAAAATAGGTCCCACATTGTTAGGAAAGCTCATTTTTAGCAGGTTGTGAAATCACACACCTTATGAAGGAAAATTGGGAGAGGAAGAGAGAAAGAAAACAACAACACACAAAATGGAGTAAAAACCGTGGAAAACGGATACAGTTGATAATTCTCTGAAGTCCATATATAACTCGATAGGAATGAAAGTGGTTTATGTATACAAATTGGCTGCTGCTATTTTCTCCTGAAGTTTAAGCTGTCTAGCTCCAGTTCACAGGGCATTAACAAAAGCACAGCTTAATTTTTAGCAATTTCAAATCAATAAAAAAGGGGAAATGGGGGAAAAAAGAAGCAAAAGAAACTGAAAATATATTTTGGAGACTTACTGGGTAAGTTTTAGAATTCAATTCAAATTGCAGAAAATAACAAAAATTGAAAAACATTAGACGAGACAAGAATTTAGTAACAGGTATAGTATACTTTATTTTGTAACATAGTTTTTCTTTTGAATTCCTCAGTTTTACTAAAGTCAAAATCATAGTAGTACCAATTTATTTGTAAAATAAAATTTAGTTCTATTACACTTGGCTTGATTATTTGCATAATCAAAAATAATCAATCGCCATATAGGTTCTGCCTCTTTTTTAAAATTGACTCTGCTGGAAACTTTTTCATAAGGAATCAAAGATTAGAACTTTTTAAAAGCCTCCAGCTCAGCCAAGGATTTATCTGTACCTGCAGATACCTGTGTGAATTGGGTGAATTCCTCTCTGTCTGAGGTCCAAAGAAAACTTGAGATTCCCAGTCTATCAGAAACTAACATTGTATACCTACCACAGGTTAAGATCCTGTAAAGGACAAGGGATGGGGCCAGTTTTTCCAAGGGGCTTCCATTTGCTCTGTAAGTCAGTCTCATTTTCTCAAGGCAATCTAAAAACTGTTATTCCAGTCAAGGCCTTGGTAGAATAACTAGCGTCTTCAATAATTCCATGTTATAAAAGAAAAGACACTTATTCAATGTATACAAATAACTATATTGTCATAAAAGAAGAATACTCACAAAATAGTTTCCAAAACATGGAGCAATTAAGTTGAAAGAAAGAAATTATGTTTTAAATCTTGCTCACAACAGTATACTTTACTGAATTGTTAAAACCTGTAAATAGCTTAAAACAAGAGAAAGTTTTCTTGACTCTGAAAAACAAAACAAGCAGAACCATCAAATGTTTCCAACAAAAAGTCATAAAAGATTATTTCAATCGTCTGTTAGTTCAACCCATGCAATTAACTCCTAATCTGCTTGATATTACGTGTTCACTCAGATTGCAGCAAATGTCCTAAATGGATAATTGTATATTCAACACAACAGTGGACTAAATGAACAAGCAGCTCCTATGCAAGGAATACAAATGTTATTTAACAATAGAAAACTTCAATTTTAATTTTCCGCATACACGATAGAGTAGAAAAAGCAGTCAGGTCAATGGATACAGAAAAAGCATCTGAAATAAATTTTATGCGATTTCAAATTAAAAACTTTTAGCAAACCTAAGATTCAAAGGCACATTAACTTTCTAAAATTGGCAGGAATCATACTTGAATGTGAAATGTTAGAACCATTCCCATCCTGGTCTGGGGCAAGTCACTGATACATGCTTTCATTGCTACCGTTCATAGCTGCAATGGATATCAAAAGGAGAAAGTGTCAGAGCTATGGATATCAAGATGAAAAAGAGGTATGAAGATTGAAAAGAAATTGATTGTATTTTTCACAATATGACCATCAAGAAAATTTGAAGGAAGAGACACATGGAATGTTCAAATGAATAAGAGACTCCAGAAGACAGCATGCAAAGACCACTACAGCGAATACAGGAGACGTGCCACACATAAGCAACTTAGAACATAAAATTAAAAATACACCATCCCTGACAGCATTTAAATCCAAAATACAAAGAAGAAGAAGCCTAACCAAAATGTGCAAGACATTTACAGAACAACTGTACAAGTTTGCTGACAGATTCAGAGAAAAAATTCCCAAATAAATGGAGTAGTATATGATGTTCACTGATGAGGAACAGAATATGGAAAAGGGGTAAATCTTACTTAAATTAAATAAAGAGTGAATGCCTACCTGTAGCTGCCAAAGTGACAATCAAGCCCAGGCTGCTGTGCTCTACTTCCAAAATCGACTGTGGAAAAATACAGAAGGGAAAAAGAAAAATAAAACAACAATATCAGCAACAAAGTCTAAACAATGAAACAGAGAAAAACCCTGGGGAAGATTGAAGAGTGTGTTGAACTGGTACTTGTGTTCTGGGCAGGTGGAGAGGCAGGGAAGTTGAGGAGGTCTGTAGCCACTGCAGATGACATGGTGTGTTGCAGGAAAATTTTTAAATGACCACCTCACATCAATGTACAATCTGAGTCTGCACCTCAAAACACGAGGCCAGTAGCCACGAGGTAATATCAGGACACCAGTAAAACTGGATTCACTGAGAGACTATGGCCCCAGAGTTCTGCTAATAACAACTAGAGATAAAGTGAAGGTTAGGACTGACTTCCCAAAATATTATTATTTTAATTAAATGTATAGAATGAACTAGAAATAGAATAGTATGAGTGAATCACACATAGTATGAGTAGATATTATTTAATAAAATAAGTACATATAGTCCACACACATATATGTATGAATATATGTAAAGATACATACATATAAATACATATAGCTATATAATATAAACATATATACATACATGTATGTGCTTATGCATGTAAACACAAATATGATCTACATATACCATATATAATGCACATGCACAATTGGCATAGATGAAAAATTTCTTCCTTACTATACGAATGAGGGTTAAAATACGAAAATCACTGAAGTGGACTAGGAATGGTTAGATAACTTCAAAGCTCAGGACCTACGCAAATTTCTTGCAGCTACTCAGCCTCTTCAGTGTAACAAGTCATTTAGTACAAAAGGTTTGAAAGGTCGACCTCTGGCTGGGGAAGAGCCCCCGTGGGAAGGTGTGTGTCTTCTCCCAGAGGTCACTACAATCGTGGGTGCTGCAACCCCGCAGGGAGCGTCTAGCCTGGGACCCGCAGCCATTCTCTGTAAGGGGTGCAGTTGTGCAAATGCTCAGAGGTGACAGAAACAGAGTATTTCCTAAAAGCAGGATTCGGGAAGACGACCCTCCTGAGTGAAGACTGAGGGTTCACCCACACCCCAAAGGGGGGCCACAGAATTCAGCTCAGCCCCTCATGTCAGCCCTGAAAGACCCCAGCAGCCTTGTCCCCCCACCACACCCTTCCCCCCACTGCCATCTCAGGAGACTCGAGGTGAGAACCTGGGTCTGAGGGGTGCAGACCCCATCAGCAGAGGGCGGGGCTCCGGGCTGTCCCAGATCTCCGGGTGAGAACCTTGAGGGATGACTGAGCGGCCCCTCCCTGCCCCGCACTAGAATCCGGCTCCACCCCTGCGGTCCACGCAGGTGAGCCCCGGGTGGCCGCTTGTGACGCCACTGACGACGAAGCCGTGTGGATCAGAGAGAAGCGAAGCCCTGCTTCTGAAGGGTTCGCTTGCGATCGGCTGAGGGAAGCGGGCCCAGACTCTGTGAGGAGGCGAGGTGAGACGCTGAGGGGGGACTGAGGAGGCCCCCGCCCCGGATAGAGGACCCTCAGTAATCCAGCACCGCCCCTGCTGCCAGCCCTGGACTACGCGGGGGCGGACTTCTCAGGCTGGGCCACCCCTCACCACCTCTGGCTCAAGCCCCAGGGGACTCTGGAGTCAGAGCTTGGTGTGACCAGGGCAGGGCTGGTTAGGAGAGGGCAGGGCTCAGGTTCTGCCAGGCATCAAGGGCAGGACCCTGAGGGAGGGCTGAGGCCCCACAGAGCATATCTCTGCCCCTACTGTCAGCCCTGGGAAGCCCTGGGCACAGTGGCCGGGCATGGCGGCCGGACACACTGATTCTGACGTCCGCATATGGGACTGATGCAGGGAAGGGACTCGGTATCATGAGCACGGCTTCAGAGGAGCAGAGGGACGGCCCAGGCCGTACTGGGAGATGAGGGAGGCCTGAGGGGACCAGGAACGCCAGGACAGGAGACCCACCTTACCCATGTCTGAGACTGAGGCGCCTCCACATTTGGCCTCAGGAATCCGAGGGACTGAGACTCGAGTCAGCAGAAGGGTGGTGCCCTGCCCTGCCAGGAGTCAAGAAGAAGAAAAGGGAGGACTCAGGGGATCTTGGACTCTGAATCAGTGGAGACCTCAACCCTGGGAGGTCCCATGATCTGTGGCTGCATGTGGCACATGCTTGCTGCGTTTTCAGGGTGTCAGAAAGGACAGGGCTGTGGTTTGAGGAGTGGAGTCTCAGGTCCCCAGAGGGAAGCGCCCCACACCCCTTAGGGAGGACTCAGCAGACCTCCTATTGCTGACCTAGGAAACCTGCCCCTGCTCTCAGGCTGGGGCACCTCGGATAAGACTGTGGGGAAGAGATGTGCTCCCCCACTCCCCAGTCGGGGGCCTCAGGGAGCTGCAAAACACATCCATGGTTCAGCAGGAAGAAAAGGACCATGCCTTGTCATGGAGTAAATATGAATACCTGGATGACATCCAGACAGAGAAAGCCCCCATGGAACCTACTTCTGTCAGCCTTGAAAATCCTATGCAGGGGTGTCCGTGTAGTGCTCCCCTTACTTCTGCCTCCCGGGTCTCAGGGAGGTGGCAACCTGGGTCTGAAGGGCGTCCTCAGCTCAGCAGAGGGAGCCACACCTGGTCAGCACAGGGAGGAATCCAGGGTCTGCCTGGTGTCAAAAGGAGAAAGGTTGGTGAAGACTGAAGGTAAGAAGGTACCTACACAGCCCAAAGAAAAAGGGAACTTGTGGAGCCTGACTTCGGTTCTCAGTCCTAGGAGGCCTCAGGCATGGGTAACATGTGGCACGCTCTCATTTCTGCCACATGGTTGGGGATGGGCGGTCTCAGGAAGGTGAGAACCATGGTCCCAGTGTCACTCTCAGGTGAGCACAGGGAGCCACACCTGTTCAACAGAGGGACGGGATCACAACATCTGCAGGAGCCAAGGTGTGTACCCTTTGTGATGACTGGGGGTACTCCTGGCCTGGAAAGAAGGGACCCCACAAAGTCTGGCTAACTTTGGTTATTATCTGTGGGGAAACCCCATCAAGGGTGGCCCTAAGTGGCAATCTCACTTGTACCATGGGCAGGAAGTTGGAGAAGCTCAGGAAGATGAGGTATTCGTGGTAAGGGGAGATGTCTGCTCATATTAGGGTGTTGTGGGTTGAGGAAGGGCAGGCTCCATCAGGGGAAAAATAAATAACCTCCTGAAGGCCTTAGAACCCACCGCTCAAGAACAAGTAGGGACAGACTCTAGTGTCATCCCTGGACACCCCACCCAGTGGTCATCAGATGTGCTGTCTCCTCATTTCTCTCTTGGGATCTCAGGGAAGCGAGGACCTTGTTCTCAGAGAGTGACTCAGGACAAAACAAGGACCCCCATCTGGGCAACAGACTCACTGGTCCAAGAATCTATAAGAGTCTAGGTGACAACACTGAGGGAAGATTGAGAATAGCCTCGATGGTTCTCCTAGCAGGCAAAAAACAGATGGGAGCCCAACAGAAATCTGCCCTGCCTCTGCTGTCACCCCAGAAAGCATGAGCAGGACTAGCAGCTGAGGCCCCCTGTGTGATACCAGACTCATTGGTCTCAGGGAGAAGAAGGCCTTGGTCTGAGGGGGCTGCATTCAGGTCAACAGAGGGAGGGTCCAAGACCCTGCCAGGAGTCAGGGACTCACAGGACACCACTCACCAAACACACAGGACCGAACCCCTCCTTGCACCTTCTGTCAGTCATGGGAAGTGCAGGAAAAGGTGATTGGATGGAATCCCCTCACTTGCTCTTCCAGTGTCTCCTGGAGATAGGTCCTTGGATTAAGGAAGTGGCTTGAAGTCAGCCCAGGGAGAGTTTCAGAACCTGCAGGCATCAAGATGAGGACCAACCAGGATCCTCACCCTAGGACACATGGGCCCCAATGTATTTTGTGTAGCTATTGCTGTTTTCTCACCCTAGGACAGGACACATGGACCCCAATGTACTTTGTGTAGCTATTGCTTTTTTCCCAGGAGGCCTTGGGCACGGGGGGCCAGATGTGGGTCAATTTATGTCCTTCTCTTCCATATCAGGGTTGTGAACTCTTGATCTGAAAGTTTCTCAGGCCAGGAAAAGGGCCAGATCCGGGCCCTGCCAGGAGAAAGGTGAGGGCCCTGAGTGAGCACAGAAACGAGCATCCATGCAAAATAGTGGGGAGCTCATAGAGTCAGGCTCAACCTCCTCACAGCACTAGGGTGCTGAGGCTGTGCTTGCATCTCAGCCTGAGTTCTGCCTCAATTTATCTTCTAGGAGCTCCAGGAATCAGGCTGTGAGGCCTTAGTCTGAGGCAGTATCTTCAGTCACAGAGCACAAGAGACCCAGGTAGTACCAGCAGTCAAGCTGAGGTGGTGTTTCCCCTGTATGTATACTAGAGGCCCCTCTAGCATCAGAACAGCAGGAACCCCATAGTTCTTGGCTCTACCAGCCCTTCTGTCAGTCCTGGAGCCATAGCCTTTGCCCGGAGGCTGCACCCTGAGATGCCCTCTCAATTCCTCTTTCAGGTTCTCAGGGAACAGGCCAGCCGGGAGGTCAGGAGGCCCCAGAGGAGCACTGAAGGAGACCTGTAAGTAGGCCTTTGTTAGGGCATCCAGGGTGTGGTACCCAGCCGAGGCCTCTCACACGCTTCCTCTCTCCCCAGGCCTGTGGGTCTCAATTGCCCAGCTCCGGCCCACACTCGCCTGCTGCCCTGACCTGAGTCATCATGCTTCTTCGGCAGAAGCGTCAGTCCTGCAAGGCTGAGGAAGGCGGTCAGGCCCAAGGAGATGCACCAGGGCTTATGGATGTGCAGACTCCCACAACTGAGGAGCAGAAGGCTGCATCCTCCTCCTCCACTCTGATCGTGGGAACCCTGGAGGAGGTGCCTGATTCTGGGTCACTGAGTCCTGCCCAGAGTCCTCAGGGTGCCTCCTCTTCCCTGACTGTCACCGACAACACTCTATGGAGCCAATCCAGTGAGGTTTCCAGCAGCAATGAAGAGGAGGGGCCAAGCACCTCCCCAGACCCAGCTCACCTGGAGTCCCTGTTCCAGGAAGCACTTGATGAGAAAGTGGCTGAGTTAGTTCGTTTCCTGCTCCACAAATATCAAATTAAGGAGCGGGTCACAAAGGCAGAAATGCTGGAGAGTGTCATCAAAAATTACAAGAACCACTTTCCTGAGATCCTCAGCAAAGCCTCTGAGTGCATGCAGGTGATCTATGGCATTGACATGAAGGAAGTGGACCCTGCCGGCCACTGCTACGTCCTTGTCACCTGCCTGGGCCTCTCCCATGATGGCCTGCTGGGTGATGATCAGAGCAAGCCCAAGACTGGCCTCCTGATAATCGTCCTGGGCGTGATCGTAATGGAGGGCAGCTGCGCCCCAGAGGAGGCAATCTGGGAAGCGTTGAGTGTGATAGGGCTGTATGATGGGAGGGAGCACAGTGTCTATTGGGAGCTCAGGAAGCTGCTCACCCAAGATTGGGTGCAGGAGAACTACCTGGAGTACCGCCAGGTACCCGGCAGTGATCCTGTGCGCTACGAGTTCCTGTGGGGTCCAAGGGCCCTCGCTGAAACCAGCTATGTGAAAGTCCTGGAGCATGTGGCCAGAGTTAACGCAAGAGTTCGCATTTCCTACCCATTCCAATCAAACAATATCTAATTCGTGCCTTCCTTGTACCTCTTACTGTACACTGTATAGTTAAAAAATACATATGTGTACCTGGATTTGCTTGGCTTGAGAATGTAATAGAATTAAATATGAATAAAGAAGTCCCCTTGGTCACTGGCTCATGTTTTCTCAAAACATTCATTGAGCATCTGCTATTTGCAAGACCCTGGGTTAGTATTGGAGACGCTAAAGTAAGCCAGGCCAGCCCTAACCTTACGGTGGTTGAGTCTAGGATCTGCATTCATATAACTAAGCTGGCCAAGTGTCCCCTAAGATCTAAAAGAAATATAAGAGAGGGGTGGGGTTTGGGGGCAACAGGTGAGAGTGGTGGAGTGTACTTGCCCTGAGCCAAGGCCTTCTGGGCTTTGGGAAACTGCAGTAGCTTTTGGGTGAGCTGATTCTAGTGAAATGGGTGGGGGCAGAGCCAGATTCTCAGAGGGCAAGAGAAAAGCTTGGAAGGGAAAATTGCCCCGTAGTTCCTTTTGGATAATGGATGAAACAGAGAGGCATCTCCTCCTGGGGCAGGAATGGGAGGTGTCCTACACTCCTGTCTCAGTGAGGTTGAACACAGCACACGAGGTTGGTGATGGATACCCATCCTATGCAAGGGTTTCGTTAGAGATAAGCATGAATCTCCCAGGATGTGAGGCCCAGATGCCACTGGCCAGGTGCTTTTCTGCCTGGCTGGGAGAGCCAGAGCTGACTCTATTAAAAAAGCATTCTAATTAGCTTATCTCAAGTGTCATTTGGCCAACTGTAAGAAAGAGAATGATTTTCCATGGTGACAAAATGAATGAAAAGTAGGTGCTTTCTGTTGAGGACCTACTGCGAAAGATGTTATGGGAGAGTCTACGAGTGCTCATCCACATCTTGGCTCCTCTGCCAAAGGCACAAGGGACAAGTACTCTCCCAGCCAGCATGTCTGTCTGGGCCCAACACTTTCCCGAGTTATAACACCCTTTCCCTGGTCTCCAACACGTGCCCTCTATTCCAACTCAGAGGCCGAGCCTGGTGCTTGTGCTTCCTTGCTGCCTCTGGAGGCTGCATGGAATCCCCTGCTTTCCCCAGAA
>NC_045445.1:4788891-4817261 GCF_002776525.5 Piliocolobus tephrosceles | reverse complement strand
CCTTGCTGCCTCTGGAGGCTGCATGGAATCCCCTGCTTTCCCCAGAACATGGACCATCTCTGTCCCCTGCAAAACCCCCCTAGATTTCCCATGGCTCACCTTCTGTCCTGTCCCATAGACACAGCCACTCAGGACTGTGACTTTAGATACCTGGTCTTCCCCCCCAGGAGTTCTATACATAGTCTTTGTTTTCCCAGTGGGCTGTGAGTAGAGTGTAGTTTGCCCATAATCTCCTGACTCTTGGGATACAGCCCTGAAGGTGGAGAGCAGTAAGTTTTCAAGCCACTCACATATTTGCAGTAGGATTTCAATGAGCTTCTTATCTGAAGCTGGGGACTGAATAGGCAAACAAACGGATAGTGCTCAGAAACTCCATTCCTTCATAAGAGGTAGAAGAGGAGCAACCACCCTCTAAAGCTGAATTCTTACAAACACTGGGCTCCTCCTGGGGCATGAGAAATGGGTCCTTGATGGACATGCCAGCTGGAATTTGAAAAGAATAATTAATCACTCTTCCACTGCCTCCTGTCTGGCATCTGCACCCAGGGACATACTGGCTTTCAGTGTGACTAGTGACATCTGCACAGGTGTTCAGGCAAGAACAGTTATGTGGAGAGTAGCAGTATGTCAGGTAAGATTCTGCCCCTGCATCAGATGGAAGGAGGAAATCCGCAGCCTCCTGAGGTGATAGATGGCATTGCAAAGGAAAGTGTAGTAAATGCTATGGAGTAAAGAAGGTGAAATCTCCCTGCTAACTTTTGCAGGATCTTCTTCCATTTGATGGGTTAATGCATTTGAATGCATCTGCTACCTGGTAGACACTTGCAAATTCAGATAAAATCAAGGCAAAACTGGTCTTCTCAGAACCGTCTATAAGAAATGAAGAGTGTAGTTAACATGACAAATTAGAGTTTGTATGTAGTTTCCTCTACTTCTGGCTGCATTCATAGCTGTTGTTTCTCCACAGCTGTATTTTCAAATTTCTCAGATTGACATGGGACATTTTAGCTAGTCTGATCTATTGAAAAAAATAACACTTGGTTTCATCAAATGCATTTATTGTTTCCAGAAGTTTCTGAAGCTTCAATTTCATTGGTTTTTCCCTTCCTGTCTATATCATCCCCATCTTTTTGTTTTCCTCAGGTTTAATTTACTTTTCTTTTCTTAATTATTTAACATCAACGATTAGATGTTTTATTTGAGCCCTTTGTTACTTTCTTACATAAGCACTTAAGGACATAAAAAATCCCCTAGGGACTACGGTAGCTGATTTCCACATATTTTAAAACATCATATTACCACTTTTATTCATCAGAATATATTTTCTAACATTCCTTAAGAATTTTTTAAACATAGAAGAGTAAAAATGTGTTGTTTATTTAAAATTACTTAGATACTTTATAAATATGTCCTTTGTTACATTTTTATTTTATTTTATTCTGGATTTTTCACATTTATACTTTGTACCATTTCAATTATTAAATTGAAATGTATACTTTGAAATAAATACTTTTATCATATTAAAAGGTATACTTTGTACAAGTTCAATTATTTTAAATTTTTAAGGGTTTTTTTTTTTTTTTTTGGTCTATCTTTGTAAAAATTCCACATACACTTGAAAAGAATATTTATTCTGCTGTTGTTCTGTGGCATGTTCAGTAAAAGCCAGTCAGCTCAAGTTGGTTCTTTGTGTTGTTCAGGTTGGTCTATAACCTTGCAGAGTTTCTGTTTACTTCAGTCGTTTAGTCAGAAAGGAGTTTTGCAACCTCCAAATGCAAGTGTAGATTTGACTATTTATTCTTTCAATTCTATCAGATGTTTCATGTATTTTAAAACAATGCTTTTAGGTGAAGTAACAGGATTATGATGTCTTGTTTGTTAATCGACTCTTTTATCATTGCATAATGTCCCTATTTATCCAGGGCAATTTTCCTTCCCATAAAGTTTTTTAAAGTTTACTTTCCTTTTTTCCAGCTTTCTTTTTTAATTTTCAATTTCATTATTTAAATGACCAAACAGTATTTTTTTCTCTTTTTCTGTCCAGTTCTGTGTGTGTAGCTCATGTGTAGATTCATGGAACCACCACCACAATCTTCATACAAACAATTCTGTCACCCTCCTCTCCAGAAGAAACCCCTTTTACTTGCTATACATTTATAGTTATACCCACACGTCTACAACTATAAGTGGGAACCACTCACCTCTACTCAGCATTTCAGTTTTCTCTTTCAAGAATGTCACATGAATAGAAAAAATAGAATATGTACCTGGTTGTAACTGGCTCTTTCCACACAGCAAGACACCTTTGAGTTTGATACACCTTGTTGTGCATACTAGTAGTTCATTCCTTTTTATTGCAGAGCAGTTATTTCATAGTATGGACGCAAAAATCCTTCACTATCCATTTATTCACAAAAATATATTTGTATAATTTTCAGATTTTCTCAAATATAACTAGAGCTGCTGTAAACACTCATGTAGTAATGTCTTTAAAAAATGTCTTAGTCACTTTCAAATATATGTTACCATAGCTCATTATGCCTTAATATGCATTTCTCTAACAGCTGTGATGTAGAATAATTTGTCATGTGCTTCTTCGTCATGCATGTGTCCACATTGGACTATGTCCTTAACATACTAGGCATTGAAGCAACACATCTCAAAATAATATAGCCATCTATGTACAAACCTACAGCCAACATCATATAGAATGGACAAAAGCTGGAAATAATCTCTATGAGAACCGGAACAAGACAAGGATGCACACTCTCACCTTTCCTATTCAACGTATTATAGAAGTCCTAGCCAGAGCAGTCAGGCAAGAGAAAGATATAAAATGCACTCAAATAGGAAAAGGGGAAGTCAAATTATCTCTCTTTGCAGAGGGTATGATTTTACACCAAGAAAGAAAGTTTCAAGATATGAAATCAATGTACAAAAATGGGCAATAATTCTATACACAAACAACATCCAAGTGGAGAGCCAAATCAAAAACATAATCACGTTCATAATAGTCACAAAAGTATAAAATGCCTAGCAATGCAGCAAATCAGAGATGTGAAACACCTTTACAATGGCAGTTACAAATACTGCTGAAAAAAATCAGAGATAACACAGAAAAATGGGAAAACATTACATGATCATGCATAGGAAGAATCAATATTATTTAAATGCCCATAATGCCTAAAGCAATTTACTGATTTAATGCTATTCCTAACAAACTACCAATGACATTTTTCACAGATTAGAAAAAAACTATTCTAAATTCCATATGGAACCAGAAATGAACCTGAATAGTCAAAAGCAATCATAAGCAAAAAGAGTGTAGCCAGAGGCATCACAGGACCTGACTCTAAACTATACTATAATGCTACAGTAACCAAAACATGATACTCTTCTCTAACCCAGAAATAAAGACACACAGCTATAACCATCTGATCTTCAACAAGATTGACAAAAACGAGCAATGAGGAAATGACTTCCTATCAATAAATGATGCTGGCATAACTTGCTAGCCATATGCAGAAAATTGATACTGTACCCCTTCCAGTTTCAACTCAAGATGAATTCATCTTTAATCCATCAACTCAAGATGAATTAAAGACATAAATTAAAAACCTAAAACCATAAAATCCTACAAGAAAACCTAGGAGATACCATTCTGGACATAGGCCTTGGCAAATATTTCATGATGAAGACTCCAAAAGCAATTTCAAAAAATCCCCAAATTGATAATAAGACCTGATTAAACTAAAGGACTTCTTCACATGCATATGTCCACTTAGGGGAAGTGTCTACTGATATCTTTTCCCTATTTACAAAATTTGGTTGTTTGTATTAAATGAATTTGTGGGAGGTGATTGTTTTGGATGAAGGTCTGTCCCCAGGCCCTAGCAGAACAAACCAATACAGAATGGAGACACTGGTACTAATTGTCACTTAATCAAAGCGAATGGTGGCTCATCCTGTACTCTCTTGTTCCCTGAACTGTCTCCTCTGCTCTCCTTTTGCTCTACCATGCCCTGCTCTGAAAAGACACCTGCCATTTCTCCCCCAGCAAGCAGGCCTGTTCTACTGAGGAGGGCAGCATGCAGCTGTGCTTTGCCTGCTCTCCAAGCATCCACGGCCCTGAACCAGGGGTCTTGGCTGACCGCAGACTATAACCTGTATGGTGCCTACGATTGTACAATACCATCTACGGAGTAAGCTCTTGTGAAAATGAACATTCAGATAGCTCTTCTTTCTGGATGTTATGGGAGTGGCTGAGTGGTCTGGCCTGGCTGCAAAACACTTCATAGATACAGGAGATGGTGTCATAGATGAAGACTACAGAGGAAATGTTGGTGTTGTACTGCTTACTTTTGGTAAAGAAAGGTTTGAAGTCAAAAAGGGTGATCAAATTGCACAGTCATTTTGTGAATGGATTTTTATCCATAAATAGAAGTTCAAGCTCTAGATGATACTGAAAGGCGTTCGGAAGGTTTTGGTTCCACCAGAAAGAATTAAAATTTATGCCAAGAATATAAAATGAGAAATCATACCTTTTTCTGAAAAATAAAGAGTTTCTCCTTAAAGTGTTTTGTTGTTTTGTACTTCTACAAACTTAATAGCTTTACTTTCTAAAAATACTGCATTTTCTTATGATCAAGGAAAGAATACCTCTGTTCGGATCACATAGAAACCTTCTTACGTTTTTCTGCGATTAACAGTTATACGTAAATCTGCTTTGTCGTGACCTAACTCAAATGGTGTCTTTTTAAAAATCAAATGTACGTCAATTACTAATACAGAAAAACTTGTATTTTTTAACCCAATGAATGATACCGCTTCAGCAATTTATTTTGCTGTGATTGCTTTAAATCTTTAGCAATACATTTTATTCAACAAACTTAAATTCTTTCATGGATATAAAGTCTTTCATAAGCAGAACGAAAAGAAATAAAAATATAAAGGAGAGATTAAAGTTATTTCTTGTTTTTCTCTCCTCTTCTCTAGACTAAAAATGTTTTAACACCTTAAAATAAGCTGAATATATCTCTTTTGGACTTCAGAAGACCTAATATCAAAAAATTAATTAGGTCAAAATGGCTGAATTTAAATTTGATTCTGGTAAGTTTGTCATATATAGGAAGGTTAAATAGTTGATAACACAAAACAGTATTGTAAAAAAAAAGTCATTCATTCAGCCAAAATGATAATTCAAAGATTTCCCAAAAAAAAAGCAAAGCCCTTTTTTCTTTGAGAGAAGAGACTTAATTTTCCAAATAATAAGCCATAACAAAGACTGTTTGAGGCCAATTAAATTTATCTCTCAAATTTTGTAAACAAATCTATTAAATATTCATCATCTTGACCATAAGATGCAATTTCTATAAATTTTTTATCACAATATACATTTTTATTTATTTATATATATTTATATACTTATATATATTTGTATTATATGTATTTATATATTTATATTAAATATATTTATACATATATATTTATATATTTTTTTTAAGTGAGTTAATACTTTAAGAAAACCTTGTAATCTGAGACAGAGTCCCAGATGTTGGTCTTGCATTACTGTGCCTTTGATATTAATGTTTAATTTATAGAGAAACTCTTGGCCCTTAAAATCTCACATTCCCTCTTCTGCCACAATACTGTCTGGGCCTAGAGGGGTTGAACGATTTTAATTTCTGGTCCTATATCTGATGAATGCAGTTTATTTTGATTGTCATTTTCTGTAAGGTCTAAAGATGAAGCTTTAACTGTTGTCAGTGTTTAAGACTTAGCAGGACTAGATATTCTTTTTAGACCCAGGTGTCAAAGCCCTGTGACTTAATAGCATGAGGACATTAAAAGAAATAGAGAAAGTTAATGGATATACAAATCTCAATTTTTTTAATTTAAGTTTTTTTTAATCTCAGTTTTCCTAAGCAAATTAAACTTAATAACAATGACATAGGAATTATTTTGATAAAACATAAACATCCATTTGTTAGGATAGTTAAAAAAAGAAAAAAAAAAAAAAAAAAAAAACTTTCAAGGTGTGATTGCTTTCCCATGGGGAGTCCATTTAGATAACCTGCAAGTCAAAACTAATGAAAATGGTACTTGAATTAGTGAAACATAAATACAGTGCATCCTGGGTCATAAGTATAATTTTCAGTTTCACATAAAAATTTAAAACCAAGAGCAAAGAATGCTACATTGGAAAAAAGAATTTGCTATGGACATTTAAAATGAAATTTTTTAAGCCTCAAGCCACAACAGCAGTTGGAACCTGAGGGAAAAAAATTAGAGGAGCTGATGAAAAAGTTGAAAAAGATAGTTATTATTTCAGTCCTTCTCAAAGGGGAGTGAACGCTGAAAACAGCAAGACACAAGAGTGGAACTTTTGGGCTGAAAAACTTAAAATGTCTTGTAATTTTATTATGAGTGAATCAATACCTTAAAAAACATTTTTGTTCCAACCTATTCCTTAGTGTATTAGTGTTTTTTCCATATCAAAGCCCAATCTATAGAGAGATACTTATAAATAATTTATTTTTAATTATAGCCAACTTGATCACATCAAGTTTTTCTGTTATGAATCCTCTTCTTACGAACCTTATTATGATTTACAGAAACCATTTACATTCTTGGACCTCCTGTTGTATCCCAAACACCCCTTGTTCTTAAATAACCAGTCATTTCATTTTAGGACAAAAATGTTTACCATACAAGATCCTTTCCCATCTAAAATTATTTTTCTTTTTTTCTTACATTTCAATTATATCCACTTTTCACTTCCACAATCACTTTCTCTTATAACACATTTCACACAAAAAGAGAGATTTTAAAGAATAGGTACACATTATTAGATATAATAATTCACCACCCATGATTGTGTTGATTAGATTTTCACACCTCCCATGTGTGGAGGTCAAAACTGAAAATGGAATGAATGTGCTCTATGACTGCAAAGGCAAGAAAAAGAATTTTTTTTTTTTTTTCTCCAACAAGTAAACCAAAAAGGACTGATCTGGTTTAAATGTTTTTTCATTGTCAGTAGATTCTTAGTGGTAACTTTTGTTGGCTTTTCTTTCACATATAACAGATGAAGTAGAAAAACGATCTTTGACTACATTCTAAGTTCCCCAAGAGAGGCCGGGCGCGGTGGCTCAAGCCTGTAATCCCAGCACTTTGGGAGGCCGAGACGGGCGGATCACGAGGTCAGGAGATCGAGACCATCCTGGCTAACACTGTGAAACCCCGTCTCTACTAAAAAGTACAAAAAACTAGCTGGGCGAGGTGGCGGGCGCCGGTAGTCCCAGCTACTCGGGAGGCTGAGGCAGGAGAATGGCGTAAACCCGGGAGGCGGAGCTTGCAGTGAGCTGAGATCCGGCCGCTGCACTCCTGCCTGGGCGACAGAGAGAGACTCCGTCTCAAAAAACAAACAAACAAACAAAAAAAAGTTCCCCAAGAGAAGAAAACTCTCTATGGCTGTATTCTTTGAACTTCCTTGTTATCTTTGGTGATGGTGGTGGAAGTGGGGGGCATTATTCTAATTCTTGTGCTTCTTTAGGCTCTGCAAGCATCTCCTCCTGTGGGCTTCTGCATGTGCCAGGCTTTGCTATTTATATCAGGCACATCAATCAAGGTAGCCACAATTCCAGGAAAAGGTGCTACACACAATTGTTCCCATCCACCTCCAGAACCCTGTTCATCTTGCAAAACTGGAACTCTATACCCATTAAACCATAAATGACCACTTGCTATCCCCCCAGTTTCTCGCAACCACCATTCTACTTTTTGTCTCTATGACTTCAACTACTCTAAGTACCTCATGTAAGTAGAATCATATAGTAATTGTATTTTTTTTTGTTTCTGCTGGCTGCCAGCATCCCTTGGCATTCGTTGGCTCGTAGCTGTATCACTTCCATCTTTGCCTCCATCTTCACATCACTTTCTCCTCTTTGTGTATCTCTGCCTAACCTGCCTCTACTTTTCTCTTTATAAGACTACATTTCCAACCGACATATTGACATTTATTCCTTCCACAAACAATTATTCAAACTAGTGTAGGCTTGCCATTGAGAACACAAAGAAAATGAGACACAATCTTATTGGGGACATTGTCAGACACCAATTGTGGTAGGTGGAAAAATGGTCTTTCAAACATATATTCTCTGCCTAATGCCTGGAGTCCTTGCCTATTACATTACATGGTAAAATACGTGATTAAGTCAAGGATTTTTGAAAAGAGATTTATCCAGGATTAATCAAAGGGGCCCTAAAGGCAATTATTTTCCTTTGCATCTTTCTTACCAAAATATCTCTTTATATCTATGACTTTCTTTACATCTCTCTTATTTAGTGGTTTGTTTTACCATATATCATAAATACCCATTAAATAACATTTGAATTTAGATAAAAATTACATTTTCTTTAAATAAGAACATATTTTTTAATAAAAATGTTTTCCTTCTTTTTTTTTTTTTTTTTTTTTTTTTGAGACAGAGTCTTGCACTGTCATCTGGGCTGGAGTGCAATGGCATGATCTCAGCTCATTGCAACCTCTACCTCCCAGGTTCATGTGATTCTCCTGCCTCAGCCTCCCCAGTAGCTGGGATTATAGGCGTACACCACCACATTTTTTGTATTTTAAGTAGAGACAGGGTTTCACTATGTTGGCCAGACTGGTCTCGAACTCCTGACCTCATGATCTACCCGCCTCGTCCCCCCAAAGTGCTGGGATTATGGGCATGAGCCACTGCACCTGGCAGTTTTTTTAAAAAATTGAAGTGACCCAGACATGTAATGAATATCTATTATTTAATTTAACTTTAAATTCTAAATTACATAGCAAGTTTATTTACAAGTATTTATTCTATTACATTTACCTAATTATTTAATTTTCCTCTTGAATAGTTTACCTAGATTACATATGTAAACGGTGATAGTCATGATTTAAAGTTATTTCCCCGTTAACCATTTTTTATAACCTGTGAATTTCAGGTGTTTACCTAAGTAAGAATCTTAAGATTAAATAAATGGTGGTGGGTTTTTGTTTGTGTGTGTGTGTGTGCGTGTGTGTGTGTTTTGCTGTTAACTCAGGATTTAGTTGTTTTCATTAAACCAAAAAATATTAAGTGCCATATTTGTCAAAAATTATACAAACAAAATATTTCTCTTTTGGGCTGCAAACTTTACAATCCTCATGCCAAATTTTGACATCTTACATCTAGCAGAGATACATATTAAACTACTTGACCAGTGAATCCAACAAAAACGCCTGTGGACAATTCTGAAGACATTTCTCGTTTTGTTTATTTGTTTGTTTTTGTTTTTGTTTTGAGACAGAGTTTCACTCTTTCCACCCAGGTTGGAGTGCAATGGCGCAATCTCGGCTCACTGCAACCTCTGCCTCCCGGATTCAAGCGATTCTCCTGCCTCAGCCTCCCGAGTAGCTGGGATTACAGGCACCTGCCACCACGCCTGGCTAATTTTTGTATTTTCAGTAGAGACGGCCTTTTGCCATGTTGGCTGGGCTGGTCTTGAACTCCTTGACCTCAGGTGATCCACCCACCTCTACCTCCCAAAGTGTTGGGATCACAGGCATGAGCCACCACACCCAATCCAATTCTGAAGACATTTCTATTGTATTTTGCGAACAATTTTAGATCCAGCTGATATTAAGCTCAGGGTGGAGTGGGCTGTGTTCTGAGGAGTAGAGCCTCAGATCAGCAGAGAGAGGAGTCCAAGAGCCCTGAGGGAGGACTCTGAGGACCTGTCATCTCTGAGCTAAGAAACTTGCCCCTGCTGTCAGTCCTGGGAGGCCCCCAGGCAGGACTATGGGGCAGAGTCATGGCCCTCCACTTTCTCATTGGGGGTCGCAGTGAGAAGGTGGAGGTGGCCTTGGGATACAGGATACAGTTCAACAGGAGGGAAAGGAACAGTTTCTGTCAGGAGTAAATATGAATACCTGGAGGACAACCAGACAGAGAAATCCCCTGAAACCTGCTCCTCCTGTCATCAAAAGGAATCCCATGCAGGGGTGTCCCTATGGTCCCAACTCACTTCTGCCTCCTGAGTCTCAGGGAGGTGGAGGCCTTGGTCTGAGGAGTGTCCTCAGCTCAGCAGAGGGAACCATGCCTGGTCAACAAAGGGAGGAGTCTAGGGTCCACCAGGAGGAAGACCCTAGGTGGAGGGTCTTCAAGGGGAGGAAGTTTGGTGAGAACTGAAGGTAAGAAGGTACCTCCACACCACAAAGAAGAAGGGAACTCAGACACTGGTGTCACCTATTCTCAGCCCCAGCTGGCCCTGGGCATAGGTAGCATGTGGCATGCTCTCATTTCTGCCATGTGACTGGGGATGAGAGGTCCCAGAGAAGTGAGCTTCTTGGTCTCAGTGGCACTGACAGGTCAACAGAGGGAGCCACATCTGGTCAGCAGAGAGGGGAGTCCCAGGATCAGCAGGACCCAAGGTGTGCCCACTTTGTGAGTGCTGAGAGTAACCCCAGTCCAGAAAGATGGCATCACACAGAGTCTGGCTGTACACTGTTACTAGCTCTGGGGGGACCCAATCAGAGACCTCCCTAAGGATCAGGCTTGCTGGTACCATGGACAGGAAGTTGGGAACCCCTCAGGGGGATGAGGTGTTGATATAAAGAAGATATGTCTGCTCACTTCAGGTGTGTTGAGTGTTGAGGACAGGAAGGCCCCGGCAGGAGTAAAGATGAACAACCCATAGGAGGACATTGAAACCCCCACCCCAGAAGCAAAGAGGTCAGCTCCTGGGGTCAGCCCTGGACACCCATGCAGGGCTCATGGGATGTGGCATCTCCTCACTTTTGTTTCAGGATCTCAGGGACGTGAGGGCCTTATTCTTAGAGGGCAACACAGGTCAACACAGGGACCCCAATCCTTTCAACAGACATTGTGCTCCCAGGATCTGCCAAGAGTCCAGATGAGGCGCTTGAAAAGATTTGAGGGTGCCCCCAGACCAGAACACAGAGATCCCATGGGAATATGTCCTGCCCCTGCTGTCAACCTGGAGGTCATGGGCAGGGCTGTCAGCTGAATGTCCCTCCCTTATCCTGGAATTATTGGTCTCAGGAAAGGAGAGGCCTTGGTCTGAAGGGGCAACACTCTGGTCAACAGAGAGAGGGTCTCAGGCCCTGCCAACAGTCAAGGAGAGGACTGAGGGGAGCTGACTCACCCAAAGCACAGTACCCAGCCCTACCCTGCATCTTCTGTCAGCCATGGGAAGGTACAGTGAATGGTAGGTGAATGGAATTCCCTCATTTCCTCTTCCTGAGCCTCCTGGAGATAAGACCTTGGTTTAAGTAATTGGCCTCTGATCAACAGAGGAAGGGTCCCAGTCCCTGCCAGGCATGAAGCTGAGGACCAAGCAGACTTCTCACGCAGGACACATAGACTCCAGTGAATTTGGACATCTCTTGCTGTCTTTCCTGGGAGACCCTGAATGGGTGTGGCCAGATATGCATGCCCTCATGTCCTGTTTCATATCTGGGATGTCAGCTCTTAATCTGAAAGTTTCTCAAGCCAGCAGCAGAAGCGTGTAGTCTAGGCCCTGCCAGGAGAAAAGTGAGGGCCCTGAGGGAACACAGAGGAGACCATTCACCCCAAAAGTGTAGGGATCTTACAGAGTGTGACCTACCCTACTGACAGCACTAAGGGGACGGAGCTGGGCTTGCAGCCTGCAGCCTGCAGCCTGCGGCCTCTTTGATTACTCTTTCAGGGGCTGACCAGGAGGGCACACCCACGAGGAGGCCCCAGAGCAGACTCAAGGAGAAGACCTGTAAGTAGGCCTTTGTTTGCTAGGGCCCGTGGGATATGGTTCTCAGCTGAGGCTGCTCACAGGCTCCCTCTCTCCCAAAGCCTGGGCAACAATGACAACAACAAAACCCAAAGTAGTAGGGTCTGGGCTCAAAGAATATTAGCACTATCAGCCACTTGTCATTTGTCAAACTTCTAATTTAAGCCAGGCCCTGAGCTAGGTGCATCACTTACATTGCACATGCTCCAACAGTCCTATTGGACAGGGCTTATCACACCTGCTTCACAAATGAAGAATCTGAGGCTCACGGGGCTTGCGTATTTCCCAGGATCACATGGCTAGTAAGGGAAAGAGCCGGACCCAGGTCCCTGGTCTAAATTCCTATGGAGCCCATGCTATTCACATTCCTCCCAGCCTGAGGCCCACCTGCTGAGTAGTTATTCCACTTCTCAGCACTGCATCCTGTCTCTCAGGTGACCAAAAGAAGGACCTGAGGTGAAGACAAAGCAGGCAAAAAGAACGTGACAATGAGAATCAAATGTCTTTTAGGAGTGGGATGTGGTTTGTCCCTTGAGAGCTGACTGTTGAGTGCTTTCTGTTGACCAGCTCCTATGGAATATGTTACTGGAGAGCCTACAAATGCTTATCCACATCTTCCATCCTCTCCTTCCTGGATACATGAAACAAGTTCACCTCCAGCATTTCTGTCTGGCCCCAGCACTTTCCCACGTCACAGCACCCTTCCCCTGGTCACCTTCATGTGCCCTCCCTTCTGGCTCTGGGACCTGGTCTGCTGCTTGCTCTTTACTGCTTCCTCCCCTGGGGGCTGTGCAGAATCACCTGCCCTCCCCAAGACATAGAGCATTCCTAGTCCCTGGAGAAGCCTCCTAGCTCTCCCACAGTTCACCCTCAGTCCTGTCCCACAGTCACAGCCACTCTGGACTGTGACTTTAGACACTTGGTCATCTCTCCCTGGTAGTCCTCTACACAGTCTTTGGTTTCCCAGTGGGCTGTGAGTAGAGTCCATATTGATCCACAATCTCTTGAATCTTGGGATACAGTCCTCAAGGTAGAGGGAATGTTTTTGAAGTCACTCGCATATTTGCAGTAGAATTTTAATGAGTTTCTTATCTGAAGGTGGGAAATAAACATGCAAATACATAGATGGTGCTCAGAAATTCCATCCCCTCATAAGACGTAGAAGAGGAGCAGCCACTTCCTGAAGCTGAATTCTTACAAAACCTGGGCTCTTCCCAGGAGGCAAAAGTTGGTTCCATGGTGGACATACCACCTGGAATTTGAAGAGAATAATTAACCAGCCTTCCACTGCCTCCTGTCTGTCATCTGCCCCTAGGAACGTACTGACTTTCAGTGTGACTAGTGGCATCTGCACAGGTGTTCAGGTAAGAATGGTCATGTGGAGGGCAGCAGAGAAGGTGGGTAAGATTCTGCCCCTGCATCATATGGAAGGAGGAAAATGAGATGATAGATGGCATTGCAAAAGGAAGTGCAGAAAATGCCATGGAGTGAAAAAGGTGAACTCTCCCTACTGACCTTTACAGGATCCTCTTCAAATTGAATGAGTTAGTGTTTGATAGCATCTGTCACATAGTAGGCACTTAAAAATTCAGACAATTTCAAGGCAAATGTGGTCATCTGAGAAACTTCTCTCAGAAATGAACAGTCTGTCATAACAATGTGTAGTTGGTGTATAATTTCCTATATTTCTTGCTGTGTTCCAAGCCATTACTTCTCCACAAATATATTTTTTAATTTCTCAGAGTCACATTGGACATTTCAGCTTCTCTGATCTAAATAACTTTTGGCTTCCTAAATACTACTTATTGTTCTTCTGAAATTCCAATTTCGTTAATTTCTGTCTTCTTATCTATATCACCCCCATCCTTTTGCATACTTAAGTTTAATTTATTTTTCCTTTTCCAATTATTTCAGATCAAATTTAGTTTTTTTTTTATCCCAAATCCTTTTGTTACTTCCTATCATATGCATTTAAGGACATTAAATTTTTCTAAGGCACTACTTTAGATGAATTCCACATATTTTTAACACGATATTACCATTTCTATTTATTCAAAATCGTTTTCTAACTTTTCTCAAGAATTTTTTTGAATATGGAATAGTAAAACTGTGCTGTTTATTTTCAAAATACTTGGGGACTTCATGGTTATCTCCTTTGTTATATCTGTAGTTTTACTCTATTATAGATTTATTTAAAAATATTTGTACAATTTTAATTATTTGAATTATTTATGGAATGTCTTATTTATCTATTTGGGTACAAATTCCTCATATATTTGACAATACTGTTTATTCTGCTGCTGTTCTGAGAAGCATTCAGTAAAAGCCAATCAGCTCATGTCGATTCTTTCTGTTGTTCAGTCCTTCTATAACTTTGCAGAGTTTGACTACTTCAATCATTTACTCAGAGAGGAGGTTTACAATTTCCAATTCAAGTGCAGATTGTAATATTAACATTTATCCTTTATGTTCTTTTTTTTAAAAATTTAGACAGATTCTCACTCTGTCACCCAGACTGGAGTGCAGTGGCATGATCTCAGCTCACTGCAACCTCTGTCTCCTGGGTTCAAGAGACTCTCCTGCCTCAGACTCCCCGAGTAGCTGAGATTACAGGCACCTGCCACCATGCCCGGCTAAATTTTGTATTTTTAATAAAGACAGGATTTCACCATGTTGGCCAGGTTGGTCTTGAGCTCCTGACCTCAGGTGATCTGCCCACCTTGGCCTCCCAACCTTTAAGTCCTGTCTGAAGTTGTTTCTTGTATTCTGAAGCTCTACTTCTAGGTGAATTAATAAATTATTATGTCCTCTTTGTTAATTGACTCTATTATAATTGCATAATGTCCCAATTTATCCATGGTAAATTTCCTTCCTATAGAAGCTAAAAAGTTTACTTAATGTAGTCACTCCAGCTTTCTTTTATAACTTTCAATTTTATTCTTTAAATTATCAAATAGTAAATTTATTTTCTTTTGGTGTCAGTTGTGTGGGTTTAGCCCATGTGTAGATTCCTTAACTACAACCACTCTAATGCTACAAACAGTTCCATCACCTTCTTTCCCAAATGAAGCTGCCTTCATGTGCTATTTGTTTATATTTATACCCACCCCTCCACACCTAACCATGGCAACTATTCATCTGTACTACATTGTTTCAGTTTTCTCTTTCAAGAATATCAGGTAAATAGAACAATAGAATATGAAACTGGTTGAGACTGGCTCTTTCCACAGAACAAAACACGTTTGAGTTCGATATACCTTGTTGTGTGTCTCAGTAGTTAATTCCTTTTTAATGCTGAGTGGTATTTCATAGTATGGATGAACAAAAATTTCATTTTCCACTTACCAACAGAAATTCATTTGTGTAACTTCCAGGTTTTAGTAAATATGACCAGAACTGCTATAAACATTCGTGTATCTAGGCTTTGGTGTGAATATAACTTTTTCTTTTTCCATTGGGTGGGATTGCTGAGACATATGGTATGTGTTGATAAGAAACAACCAAATCACTTTCCACAGGGGTTGTACCATTTCATAATTTCCAGTAGCAACATAGGAGATTTCAAATTGTTCTTCATCATTGTTAGCACTTAGAACTATCTTTTAAAAAAATTTTTTAGTCATTTTCAAATATATATTATGGTATTTCATCATGGTTTAATTTGCATTTCTCTAATAGCTGTGGTGCAGAATAATTTTCCATGCATTTGTTTGTCATGCATATGTCCACTTTGGTGAAGTTTCTATTGATATATTTTGCCCATTTAAAAAATTAGGCTGTTTGTGCTAAATGAATTCATGGGAGGCCGTTGCTTTGCACTAAGCTCCAGCCCTAGCCCCCAGCAGAACAGACAAAACCAGAAAGAAGTTACTCAATGATATGGTTTGACTGTATCCCCACCCAAATCTCATCTTGAATTGTAGTTTCCATAATCCCCATATGTGATGGGAGGGACCAGGTGGAGATAATTGAATCAGGTGATGGGGCAGTTTGCCCCATCCTGTTCTTGTGATAGTGAGTTAGTTCTCACGAGTTCTGATGTTTTTACAGGGGGCTTCCCACTTTGCTAGGAACTCATTCTTCTCTCTTACTGCTATGTGAAGAAGAACATGTTTACTTCCCCTTCCATCATGATTGTAAGTTTCCATAGGCCTCCTGAGCTCTGCAGAACTGTGAGTTAATTAAACCTCTTTCCTTTATAAATTACCCAGTCTCAGGTATGTACTTACAGCAACATGAGAACAGACTAATACAGTAAATGGGTACTGTGTAGTGGGGTGCTGCTGTAAAGATACTCAAAAATGTGGAAGCAACTTTGGAACTAAGTAACAAACAGAGATTGAAACAGTTTGGGAGCTCAGAAGAAAAGAGAAAGATGTGGGAAAGTTTGGAAATTCCTAGAGACTTGTTGAATGTCATTGACCAAAATGCTGATAGTGATATGGGCAATAAAGTCCAGGCTGATGTGGTCTCAGATGAGGATGAGGAACTTGTTGGAAACTGGAGAAAAGGTCACTCTTGCTATGCAAAGAGACTGGTGCCATTCTGCCCCTGCCCTAGAGATCTGTAGAACTTTGAACTTGAGATTTAGGGTATCTGGTGGAAGAAATTTATAAGTGGCAAAGTGTTCAAGAAGAAACAGAGGATAAAAGTTTGGAAAATTGGCAGCCTGATGATGCAATAGAAAAAAATTTCTGGGGGAGAAATTCAAGCCAGCTGCAGAAATTTGCATGAGTAACAAGGAACTGAATGTTAATCACCAAGACAATGGGGAAAATGTCTGCAAGGCATGTCAGAGACCTTCACCACAGCCCCTTCCATCGCTGGCCTGGAGGCCTAGGAGGGAAAAATGGTTTTGTGGGCTGGGCCCAGGACCCCCCTGCTCTATGAAGCCGCAGAACATAATTCCCTGCATCCCATCTTCTTCAGCTCCAGCCATGACTAAAAGGGGCCAATGAACAGCTCAAGCTATCACTTCAGAGGGTGCAAGCCCCAGGCCTTGGTGGCTTGCAAGTGGTGTTGGGCCTTTGGGTGCACAGAAGTCAAGAATTGAGGTTTGAGAACCTCCACCTAGATTTCAAAGGGTGTATGGAAAGCCTGAATGTCCAAGCAGAAGATTGCTACAGGGGCAGAACCCTCATGGAGAACCTCTGCTAGGGCAGTGCAGAAGGGAAATGTGGGGTTGGAGCCCCTACAGAGTTCCCACTGGGGCACTGCTTGGTGGAGCTGTGAGAAGAAGGCCACTGGCCTCCAGACTCCAGAATGAGAGATCCACTGACAGCTTGCACTGTATGCCTGGAAAAAGACGCAGACACTCAACACCAGTCCATGAAAGCAGCTGAGAGAGGGGCTGCACCCAGCAAAGCCACAGAGATGGAGCTGCCCAAGGCCATAGGAGCCCACCTCTTGCATCAGTGTGACCTGGACGTGTGACACGGAGTCAAAGGCGATCATTCTGGAACTTTAAGGTTTAATGACTGCACTATGGGATTTTGGACTTGCATGGGGCCTGTGACCCCTTTGTTTTGGCCAATTTTTCCCATTTGGAATGGGTGTATTTTCCCAATACCTGTACCCCCATTGTATCTAAGAAGTAAATAACCTGATTTTGATTTTGCAGGCTCATAGGAGGAAGGGACTTACCTTGTCTCAGATGAGATCTTGGACTTGGACTTTTGAGTTAATGCTGAAATGAGTTGAGACTTTGGGGGACTGTTGGAAGGGCATGATTTGTTTTGAATTGTAAGACCATGAGATTTGGAAGGGACCAGAAGTGAAACAACATGGTTTGGCTGTGTCCCCACCCAAATCTCATCTTGAATTGTAATTCCCATAATCCCCACATGTCGTGGGAGGAACTAGATGGAGATTTTGTCATGTGACATGTGTTTTCTAATTTTTGAGACTTTAGGTCTCTTTATATAATCTTCATGATGTGGTTTGGCTGGTCCCCACCCAAATCTCATTTTGAATTTTAATTCCCACAATTCCCACATATTGAGGGTAGAGGGCAGTGAGAGATGATTAAATTATATGGGCATGTCTTTCCTGTGCTGTTCTTATGATAGTGAATGGGTCTCACAAGATGTAAGGGTTTTAAAAAAAGGAGTTTCCCTGCACAAGCTCTCTTTTTTGCCTGCTGCCTTCCATGTAAAATGTGACTTGCTCCTCCTTGCTTTCCATAATGATCATAAGGCCTCCCCAGCCACATGGAACTGTGAGTCCAATTAAACCTTCTTCTTTTCTAAATTGCCCAGTCTCAAGTATGTCTTTACCAACAGCATGAAAATGGACTAATACAGTAAATTGGTACCAGTAGAGTGGGGCACTGCTGAAAAGATATCCGAAAATGTCGAAGCAACTTTGGAACTGGGTAACAGGCAGAGGTTGGAACACTTCAGAGGGCTCAGAAGAAGACAGAAAAATGTGGGAAAGTTTTGAACTTCCTAGAGACTTGTTGAATGGCTTTGCCCAAAATGCTGATAGTGATATGGACAATAAGGCCCAGACTGAGGTGATCTCAGATGGAAATGAAGAACTTGTTGGGAACTGGAGCAAAAGTGACTCTTGTTATGTTTTAGCAAAAAGACTGGCAGCATTTTGCTCCTGTCCTAGAGATTTGTGGAACTTTGAACTTGAGAGAGATGATTGAGCATATCTGGCAGAAGAAATTTCTAAGCAGCAAAGCATTCAAGACGTGACTTGGATGCTATTAAAGGTATCCAGTACTGAAAGGGAAGCAGGGCACAAAAGTTTAGAAAATTTTCAGCCTGACAATGCGATAAAAAAGAAAATCTCATTAGCTGAGGAGAAATTCAAGCCATCTGCAGAAATTTGCATAAGCAATAAGGAGCTGAATATTAATCACCAAGACAATGGGAAAAGTGTCTCCAGGGCATGGCAGAGACATTTGTGGCAGCCCCTCTTATCACAGGCCCAGAGGTTTATGAGGAAAAAATGGTTTTGTGAGTCTGGCCCAGGCCCCTCTGCTGTGTACAGTCTAGGAACTTGGTACCCTGTGTCCCAGCCACTCCAGCTATGACTAAAAGGGGCCAAGGTACAGCTCAGGCTGTTGCTTTGGAGGGTGGAAGCCCCAAGCCTTGGCAGTTTTCAGGTGGTATTGAGTCTGCAGGGGTACAGAAGTCAAGAATTGAGGTTTGGGAACCTCTGCCTGTATTTCAGTGGATGCATGTAAATGCCTGGATGCCCAGGCAGAAGTTTGCTGCAGGAGTGGGGCCCTCATGTAGAACCTCTGCTAGGGCAGTGCAGATGGGAAATGTGGGGTTGGAACCCCAACACAGAGTCCCTACTGGGGCACTACCTAGTGGAGCTGTGAGAAGAGGGCCACTGTCCTCCAGACTCCAGAATGATAGATCTACCCACAGCATGCACTGTGTGCCTGGAAAAGCCACCGAAACTCAACACCAGCCCATGAAAGCAGACAGGAGGGAGGCTGTACCCCACAGAGCCACAGGGGTGGAGCTTCCCAAGACCATGAGAACCCACCCTCTTGCATCAGCATGAACTGGATGTGAGATGTGGAGTCAAAGGAGATCACTTTGAAGCTTTAAGATTTGACTGTCCTGCTGGATTTTGGACTTGCATGGGGCCTGTAGCCTCTTCGTTTTGGCCAGTTTCTCCCATCTGGAATGGCTGTATTTCCCCAATGCCTGTACCCCCATTGTATCTAGGAAGCAATTAACTTGCTTTTGATTTTACAGGCTCAGTGAAATATGTACCATTTGTCTGTCTTACAGTTTTCAGTAGAGTTAGCATAGATTTCCCTGTCAAAGGAAATTGTTTTTGGCCCATTAACCAGGACTGTGTAAAGGGAACTGGCTACCATTTGTGCTTCTGCCATGTCCAATGTCTCTAAGGTACAGTTTACTTGGCAGGACACCTTCTAAAAACAGCACGCTGCTCATCATGGTTGCCAACCTGAAGAACTTAACCACAATATTGAACACAAAGGGACTATTAATGCCTTATCCTGCCTCTATGTAAATTAATTCATAAACATTTGACTTTTGTAAAGCCAAGAACAAAATTATACAGTATCAAAGTAGAATTAATTACTGTTTGACTTTTTAAGGTTTATTTTAAAAAACGAAATAAAAGGAGAATAAACCAAAAAATATGTAAATGGCTCTTTATAGAAACAAGGTATTGTAGATAGTATATATAAAAGATAAGGCAAAGAGCAAGACATCTCTGAACATAACTTTTAAAATTGTTTTGTTGTCTGAACTATGCATGTACTGCATTTGATAGAAAAATAGATTTGCATCAAAACCCATAAACATTCTAAAACTGAAAATATTAAAAATAAGGTAATTTAACTATATACCAAACCAGTAACTAATAATACCCAGAAAATTACTTCAATTGGCTTTTGAACACAATATACTGAGTATACATTATTAATAGGATATATTCTAAAACTGAAAAAAATACTACAAAGAAATTTCACACAATTCAGTCTTTTCATTTTAGTTATGTAGATATGGTAAATTTGAATCTATGTATGATAAAGAATAAACAAATGTGGTGTTTTTAAAACATGGTCATAATTACTTTGCTATTCCTCTCTTCAAGAAATGAAGCTTAATTCCCTTCTCCATGAGTGTGGGCTGGATTTAGTGGCTTGCTTCTAATAAATAGAATTTGGTGGATGTGAACAGAGTGCCATTTCTGAGACTTGGCCTTAAAAGGCATTGTGGCTCCTCATTGTTCTCTCTCTTTAATCACTCTCTAAGGGGACATAAGCAAAACATGCCATGACTTAGGAAAAATTACGTAGAGGTCAATTTGTAAGGAACTGAGGCTTTATGCCAATAGCCAGTGAGAAACTGAGGTCTGAATCAACAGCTATGTGGGAGACTCGTCTTGGAGGTATATACTCTAGCTATAGTCCCCAGTAAAGCCTTCAAATCACTACAGTCCTGGCCAACAACTTGAAAGCTCATGAGAAATTCTGAACCACAAATGCCCAGTTAAGCTGCTCTTGAATTTCTGATCCACAGAAGCTATGTGCCTTAAGTGTTTGTTGCCTAAAGCCGCTAAGTTTTCATATAATTTACTATGTAGCAATCAGTAACTAATTTGTAAATAATTAAAATATATATTCATACATCTATACATAGATACATTAAGAGATGCTGTGGTTTGAATGTTTGTTCCCCCTCAAAAATTTATGTGGAAACTAAATCCACAGTGGAACAGTATAAAGAGGTGGAGCCTTTAGGAGGTGATTTGATCATGAGAACTTCACTCTTGTTAGTAAGGTTAAGATCTTTATGAAATAAGTTTTACACCACGTTCTGCCCTTTTGCCCTTCCTTCCCTTTTTCCAAGTAAGAACGCACGGTTCATACCCCTGGAGAATGTAGCAACAAGGCTCCGTCTTGAAAGCAGAGACTGGGATCTCACCAGATACCCAATGTATATTACTATACATTCCCTTTTGTTGAAAACTAAATTCAAGTTTTCTATGCATATTTTTCATGATGTACTTTAAGGTTAGAGAATTCGCAAAGAAATTCCTGAATATGTTAATATAGTTTGATTTTGTAGCCAGGAGTTGAAGGGGTTAGAAAAGAACTACACATTAAGATGTGATTAAAGCTCTTTAAAAATTTTTTTAACATTTATTTCAGGTAATTTTGAACAAAAAGGCATTAAAATGGCATAACAATTTTCTCTTTTAGTAATTATGGTGTTATTAGGATTGCTTTATACTATAGACAATTATAAATACGCTTCTTAGTGACGGAATTGTTGAGGGAAAATACCAGTGAATTACAAAAAAAAAAAAAAAAAAAAAAAAAAAGTGCGTGAAACTGTTTTTGTTCCAGCACAGTTGTTATATTCAATGTTTCACTAAAGTAGCAACTAAAGCTGCAGCTGAAAGTGATTGGGATTTTCCCCTGTTTTGAATCCCTAAGAATGACAAACAAGTTTAAAGGGAATGCATATCATCAGTTATGTGTCTCTTTTCTCTTGTTCTTTCTTCGCTTTTTTCTCTCATTTCTTCCTTCATTAATTTAATTGTCAATTTCTTTTTAATCTCTTCATTTTGTTGTTTATTTATGTATCTATTTATTCACTCATTTATTTATTTATTCGTTCATCCATGTAAAGTAACATCTGCTTTAGCGTAGACCAGTACAATAGCAAATAGCATCTTAATTTGTTCCCTGTTCCACTCTCACAACAATGCAAGGCATTCCTCTCACACAGCATGCAGTGACTATTAGAAAGTAAAAATTATATTGCTTCCTTCCCCTGTTAAATACACCTCCAATGGCCTCCTATATACTCAGGAAAAATTTTACATTTCTACAATGGCCTGCTTAATCTGATGCCGTGCTCTCTTTCCAACTTTATTACCTTTCACTCCCCCTTGCATACGTTGCTTTGATCACACTGACTTTTTTGCTGTGCTTCAAAAAACACCAACATCTTTTTACCTTAGAGACTTAATACTTGTTATTCCTTTTACCTAGAATGTACTTCCCTCAAATCTTAGCATTGATGGCTGTTATTTTTATTATTGCTCTAATGCCACCTCAGAGATGCCTTTCTGACTACCCTATCTCAAGTTGCCTCCTATCCCTCACTGTCATATCACATTGTCTTCTTAGCACTTACTTCTATTTGAAAGTGATTGTGTGTATCCCTAAATTGAATGTAAGCTCTCTGAGCACAAGGAACGTGTCTGTTTTCTTTATCATTGTATTCTTAACACCCAAAATAATGCTGACACACAGTAAATTTCTAGTATATAATGGTTGGAGGAATGTATGAATGAATCCTTCTGTTCCAGAAACAATCATTGTTAACATGTTGGGCCTTTTGTGTGGCCATAAGATAATGTATTGAATAAAATTTTCATAAACAACACCATTCTAGTGATGAGACACACATACAACCAAACAAACAATTCGCACGTAGTGTGCCAGTGATAAAACAGAAGTCCATACTAAGGGCAAGGCAGCTTAGAGAAAGAAGGATATTTAGATAAAAGAAAAAAAAAAAACAGAATACTTGTCTTGTTTGAGGAACAGCAAGAAGGCCAGTTTTGCTGGAATAGACAGTGAGAGGCTTGAATGTTAAACTAAATTTTGTTTATGGAATTCCAGTACTGTAACATGTTTCAAATGCACTGTTTAAATCAAATGGCAAAAAATATATAATGCTGAGAAGTTTGTAAACTCCTTGAATAAAAAGACATCTTTTATATTCTTTCTTTATATTTCCCAAAGTGCCTATCAGAGCATTAAACACATAGCAAACACTTGATGATAACACATGTTTGGATTACTAAAGGCACAAGCGAATGTAATACCCAATTTTTCCATCAGTTTAATAGCTCATAAGCCACATGCTTTAAAGCACACTTTTGGCTGAGGTGTACATCTTCCTTCTATAGGAATATTTCATCCAGACAATAGGAGAGGGTAAACTGAAGATCTCTTTCTCTTTCAAGGCATCTTCCTTTCTATTCCACTTGTTCTGCTCACATGGCCATAGAGGGAGTGGTACTGGAAGACAGAAAAGCATGCCTCTTATCAGTTGATTTCTTAGCTTGTTTTCCAATTATTATCACTATGTAACAAATTGTGGAAAAAATTAAGCAACTTACCATTTTATTTTGCTTGCGATTTTTATGGGCCAGAAATTTGACAAGGGTTTAGCTAAGCAATTATCATGTGGGATTGATTCTGCAGTTGAGGTGGATGTCAACCTGAAACTGTGGTCATCCCAAGGCTTGACTGAGATAGATGTCTAAGATGTGTCTAAGATGTCTGACATAGATGTCTAAGATGTCTAGATGTGCTTATTCACATTGCTAGCAGTTGGTGCTGACAGTCAGCTAGAATCTCAGCTAGGGCTTTTGACTAGAGGTTTGGGAGATGACTGAACTATGGGGACAGACCTTTCCTGTGCTGTTTTGGTGATAGTGAATGGGTCTCACGAGATCCAAGGGTTTTAAAAATGGGAGTTACCCTACACAGGCTATTTTTTTTTTTTTTTTTTTTTTTCCTGCTGCCATCCACGTAAGATGTGATTTGCTCTTTCTTGTTTTCTGCCATGATTGTGAGGCCTCCCCAGCCACGTGGAACTGTGAGTCCAATTAAACCTCTTTCTTTTGTAAACTGCCCAGTCTCGGGTATGTCTTTATCAGCAGCATGAAAACGGACTAATACACTTCATAAAAGACCTTTTTGGATATATGATGTGCAATTATTTGACATATCCTTCCTTTGAATTTTTATGCATTGATCAGTGTCTTTCTCAGAGCAAAATTTTAATTTTGAGGAAGTCCAATTTATCATTTTTTCCTTCATGAATCATGTGATTAGTGTCATATTTATGACCTCTTTGCCTAACTTTAGGCCATTAATATTTCCCTCTGTGTTTTCTTTAAAAATTTATGGCATTTCATGTAATATTTAGGTCCATGATCCACTGTGAGTTAATTTTTGTATAACCTGTGAAGTTTTGGTAAAGGGTTTTTTTTTTTTTTTTTTTTTTTTAATGTTGAATTGTTCTCATACCACTGATTGAAAAGACTAACATTTTTCAAATAAATTTTCTTTACTCCTTTCTAAAAACTCCATTGACTACATTTGTCTGGGTCTGTTTATGGATTCTCCATTCTATACCATTACTCTTATCTGTATCCCTTAGCCAATTCCATAGAAACCTGATTACTGTAGCCTTATATTAAATCTTAAAATTGGGTAGTAGGATTTCCCCGATTATGCTGTTTTTAAAATTGTTTTAACTATTCCAGTTTATTTGCTTTTCCATATATTTTTGAATCAGCTAGTGCATAAGTACACAAAACTCATGCTGGTATTTGACAGGACTTACATTTGATCTATAGATCACTTTGGTATAAAGCATACATCTTCACTGAATCTTCCAGTCTGTGACTATGATATGTCCATTTATTTATTTGCCCCTCCTTGAAATTTTTCATCAGGATTTTGTAGCTTGAGCCATCACAATATGTACGTGTTTTGTTAGATATATATATATATGCACACACACATATTATTTCTTAATTTTATTAAAACTGCTAATTTTTCAATGTGTTTTTCAATATTTTTAAATTCCTATTTTCAGTTGGGTTTGTAAGAAGCTTGACATCTCTCTGCCATTGTCACAAACAAGAAAAAAGCTGAACAAATTAAAAACCAACAACTTTACTTAGATCCCTCAGTGAATTTAGGCCATAGGGCAAACTGCTGACCCGAAATTGAAGACACTGGCAGATACAGACAACCACAATCTCAGAGAGCAGAAGCCCAAAAGCAGAATACCCAGGAACAAGTACCAGGGTAGGAAACCCTCACCTGTACAAGACTAGTGGTTAGAGGCTCAGAATGGACAAGTTTGAGAGCTAAAATCTCCTGGGGGCACTGTGTTAAGGGGGATACCACACTTTCTGGAGTTTTACCTCTAGTAGCCCTACCAGGTTCTCCCAGTGAAGACCAGAGACAAATCCATTCCTGCTTCTTGCAGGGGGAGTGGAAAGGAGTCGTTAGAAAATATGCCCAGAGTATTCTGTTCTTCTAAACAGGGGCTACTCTCAGAATAATCTATTTTTCCAGAGTCTAACATGTTATATTTTTTTCCAGATTCTAATTGACCTTAGGGAAGGGAAATATCCAATTACAACACCCTCCTGCTTTCCTGGCTCTCCAAGGGGAAAACAAAGCAAGAATAAACCAAACTGGGAATCACCAGTGAAAGCTACATCCCAGGGCACACTGAATCAAAGTCTGACACCTAGTCATAAGAGGATAGAATGTTTTTCCTCTGTTACAGGATGTGCGGGAATCCTTGGTTCTTTTCTAACTTGGAAGAAAGAACTCAGCCAAGAGACACATAGCAAGGCTTAAGTAGCAGAGTTTATTGAAGGAAGATAAAGTACATTCCTAGAGAGGAGTAGAAAACAGCTCTGAGCTGGTCCAGCTGGAAAAATAGTAGTAGCCAGAGCTTATTTAAAGAGACAGTACACTCTGGAAGACAAGAGAGTGTGTGGTTGTAGAGAATGAGCCAACAGCAGCTACTGCTGGAGGACTCTGTCTTTATGAGAATCTTACATGATTTTTCATGAAAGGGCATGTAGGGGTGTTACTTGCAAGCATGTTTTGGGAGGTCTTTTTAGGCATGCATGCTCTGTGGTTACACATACTGCTACAAATGTGACATATCTCATTAGCATTTAAGATCTCCAACCAAGGGTGGTTTTTTTACTATTAAAATCCTAGATGAGCAAAAGGCTCCTCTAGGGTGAGTTTTTGGAGGAGTGTGCGTGCTCGTCAGTGGGGAAAATCCCTACCATGATTATTTCTGGCTAGGGCCTTATAAGTCCCCTTTAGGGTTGGAAGAGCCTCACCACAAGGCCAGAAGTAGCCAGTGCAGCCATTGTCTTTTTTGCCAATTGTCAGTGGACAGTGCTGACTATTAGTGGGCACCATCTCTGGGACTTCTTTTCTCCAGGGCTTCCTTGCCTGCTCATTTCTGACTATCTGCCTACTCTAACACCTCCATCCATAGATCACCATCACATCAACCACGAAATGAAACTGAAAGAACAAAACATACTAGACCTTATTGAACAGGCTCCCAAGGAAAACCAAACAAAACAAAGTTGGAAAAATGAAGGACACCATAGAGAGGCTTAGTCTCTGACACCCACAGCTACAGCAAACAGCAAACACAGCCAGAGGAACATAAACCACACACTGAAGTCCTATTTAACTCCATTCTTTTTATCTACTCCATTATATCAAGTTTGCAACAACAAAAAATCAAACCATAATAGACAAGAAGCAGTGTGAAGAGACAAAATAAGCATAATAGACATATTTTATCAAGTTTGCAACAAAAACTTTAAACCATAATAGACAAGAAACACCCTGTGAAGAGATAGAATAGGCATGAGGAACAAATTTTGGAATGATCTGACCAGGAATTAAAAACAACTATGAGGAATGTGCTGAGGGCTCTAAGGAAACAGTGGATAATGTGCGAGGTCAGATATGCAATGAAGCAAACAGGTGGAAACTCTTTAAGAAAGAGTCAAAGACAAATGCTAAAAATAAGAAAATGCCCTAACAGAAATCAAGAATGCCTTTGATGGGCTCATCAGGAGACTAGACAGGGTGAAGGACACAATCAGTAAGCCTGAGGAAATGCAGCAGCAACTTCCCATTTTTATTGCCACTGTGTGGAAATATGGTTATTGAGGGTGGCGCTTCTGTCTTGAGACCTTGCTGCACTCACTTATTACAAGTTTTTGTGCGGTTTCCTCGGGATTCTGTACATAGACAGTCGTGTATTCTGAGGTTAGAAACAGTGTCACATAATCTGTTTCACTTAGGATGCCTTTTATTTATATTTCCTGATTGATTTCTCTGGTAAGAATACCCCTACACTGCTGAATATGAGTGGTGATAAGGATATCCTTTTCTTGCTTCTGCTCTTAGGGGAAGGCATTCAGTCTTTCACTATAAAGTCTGATATTTGCTCTAGGTTTTTGGTAGATGTCCTGTGTCAGGTTAAGTGCCTTTGTATTTCTAGTTTCCTGACAGTTTGCTATGCAATTAAGTTGTACTTTCTTAAATGCTGTTTACTGCTTCAGTTGAGATCATCATAAGTTTCTTTAATCTGTTGATATGGTAAATTGCATTAATTATCAAATATTGAATTGACCTTGTAGTCCCCAGGAAAATCCTAAAAATAGATATTGCTAGATTCTATTTGCTAGTATTTTGTTGGAGATTTTTACATGTATGTTTATGAAGCATACAGGCCTCTAATATTTCTGTTTTTGTGTTTCCTCATTTGTCTGCACTGCCAGCCTGGTAACACCATTGTAATGTGAACCTGATAAAACGATTTGGGAAACATTCCCTTCTCTTCTATTTTGCCTGAGATAGTGTGCAAATTAGTGATACTTTCCTAAATGTTTTTAAGAAATCTCTGGAACCTATCTGGGTCTACAGATTTCTTTCTCAGGAGGGTTTTTAATTTAAATATTTTTCTTCTTTTTCTGTTTAGTTAAGGTAGCTTCATCTGAGATGTTTGTTTTATCTTAATCTCAGTATTAAGTGGTATATTTTTCTCTCTAAATTCTGTTTTAGCTGCATCCCACAAGTTGTGATATATTTGCTTTTCCATTGTAATTTATTTCTATGGAATTTTTATTTCCTTAAGGCTGTTTGATCCTTGAGTTATTCAAGGTTGTGTTGTTTAATTTCTACATGGTATGATAATTTCCTGTTTTATTTCTGTTAGTGTTTGATTTCTAATTTGATGCCATAATGGGCAAAGAGCTTACCCTTGGTGATTTGAATTTTTAAAAAATCTTGTTTCTTCTAGGGCTCAGGAGATAATCTAGTTTGGTGAGTGTTCTATGTGTGCTTGAAAAATAAATGCACATTCTGCTGTTGTTGCTGTGATGATATTTGTTTTTTTTTAATTATTTTTTTTTTTTATTATACTTTAAGTTCTAGGGTACATGTGCATAACGTGCAGGTT
>NC_045445.1:4714540-4788491 GCF_002776525.5 Piliocolobus tephrosceles | reverse complement strand
AGAGTGTTTTCCAATTTGGTTCCATTTTCCCCCTCACTTTCAGGCACCCCAATCAGACGTAGATTTGGTCTTTTTACATAATCCCATACTTCTTGCAGGCTTTGTTCATTTCTTTTTCTTCTTTTTTCTTTTGGTTTCTCTTCTTGCTTCATTTCATTCATTTGATCCTCCATCGCTGATACTCTTTCTTCCAGTTGATCGAGTCGGTTACTGAAGCTTGTGCATTTGTCATGTATTTCTCGTGTCATGGTTTTCATCTCTGTCATTTCGTTTATGACCTTCTCTGCATTAATTAGTCTAGCTGTCAATTCTTCCACTCTTTTTTCAAGATTTTTAGTTTCTTTGCGCTGGGTACGTAATTCCTCCTTTAGCTCTGAGAGGTTTGATGGACTGAAGCCTTCTTCTCTCATCTCATCAAAATCATTCTCTGACCAGCTTTGATCCGTTGCTGGTGATGGGCTGTGCTCCTTTGCAGGAGGAGATGCGCTCTTATTTTTTGAATTTCCAGCTTTTCTGCCCTGCTTTTTCCCCATCTTTGTGGTTTTATCTGTCACTGGTCTTTGATGATGGTGACGTACTGATGGGGTTTTGATATAGGTGTCCTTCCTGTTTGATAGTTTTCCTTCTGACAGTCAGGACCCTCAGCTATAGGTCTGTTGGAGATTGCTTGAGGTCCACTCCAGACCCTGTTTGCCTGGGTATCAGCAGCAGAGGTTGCAGAAGATAGAATATTGCTGAACAGCGAGTGCACCTGTCTGATTCTTGCTTTGGAAGCTTCCTCTCAGAGGTGTACTCCACCCTGTGAGGTGTGGGGTGTCAGACTGCCCCTAGTGGGGGATGTCTCCCAGTTAGGCTACTCAGGGTTCAGGGACCCACTTGAGCAGGCAGACTGCCCCTTCTCAGATCTCAACCACTGTGATGATATTTGTATCCTTTGTGTTTGTGAGTCACTCAGGCCCAAGGCTGAGAACTGGGTGATGATCTACCCCTACTCCCCTTCTCCAGTCCTTGGTAAGTATGAAGATTTCTGCATGAGCAGAAATACATACAAGTCTTTCTGTCTACACCTCATGTGCAATTCTCAAATTTAGCCTGCCTCTGAGTACATGCTTGGAGATACAAGAGGGGAAAATAGCACAGGGATTTCACCACCATGCTGATCTTATTTCAACTTTTGGTTTATTTACTCAATATTCCTTTTCTACACAGCGTCTTTTCAGGAAATTATCAGTAGGACCTGACACAGCAGGGTGAAACCGTGCTGCATATAGTTGTCACTTATGCTGTTAGGGGTCCTGGAATGAACACAAACCCCACATTGAGGTGTATCTTAGATAGCCATGAGGCTTTCCTCTTAAATTTCAGTATTAATTTTTTCTTTATATCTGACCAATGTAATCAATTGAGGCATCAATTCAGGTAGAATACAGCTCTAGACAGGAAGTTGGAGCTGACCTGAAAGTCATCCAGGGCTGAGGCAGTGTCACAAAGTCAGGGTGCACATAAGACTTACAACCCCAAGGGCACACGCAGTCTCCCTACAAACGCACACTGTACCATAATGTGGGGACCACAAGATGGCTCTACTGAGTCAGGTAATACAGGATAGCAAAACCCCAATGTGACCTCCCATTGTGGCAATTCCTGTCAGCCACAGGGTACAGGTCACGTAATCCAGTTAGGTCCCTGTTTTCACTTGTAGACTGTTTGGCTTTTCCATGACCTGTTCAGAGGATGCCTACAGGTGCTCTGTGGGGAACATGGAGGAGCCGGGGCCTGCCCCCCTGTCCCCTAGTCAGCGGGGTCAGATGTTGCCCTGGGCACTGCCTTCAGTTTGGAGTCACAGAACTTGCAGTAGCTTGCAAAGGCAGCATGGGGTGTTTTCCTTCAGCAAGAGCAAAAAGCTTTTTTGCTCCTTCTTTACAAAATCAGTGTAGCCCACCAAGTAAAAAAGCCTTACATTGCTTCAATCACCTCTTACCCTCCCCCAGGCATCTCACCTGGCAGGGCTGTATGTCACAGGGACAAAAACATTTTCACAGAAAAACACTGTCATAAAACCAGATGTGAAAGAAAGACCCATCATGTTTAGGAAGCAGTCAGGAAAAATCCTGTGTCTCCAAAAGATTTCAAAATGGGTTTACATATCACTTTTTATCCTGCTCATTTATGCAGTGAACAGTGGAGAACAACAACAATTAAAAAAAAAAAAATCCCTTCCTGGGCCCAGCTGCATTTGATAATCCCACTGCCTGGCTTGTGGACCAAGAGGAAGGAGAGGAAGTAGTCAGGCTGTCCATCCACTATCTCAAACTGCAACTGATGTGAATCGCCGGACATATCACCCACATTGGACATCCCAGAGAGGGGGTCTGAGACTGATTCATCACAATTGGAAGGAAGGATCACTGTCCTTGCTGGGTGCCTTCTCTCAATGTGCAGCTTTCACCAGGCATCGCCAGTTAGAAGTGCAACTCTTCTGCACTAGAAATGCAGTGCCCAGGATCAGCTCCACTCCAGTTGGCCCCACCTGAGAACAAGCCCTTAATCCTGGGCATCTACAAGTGATGCAGAAGATCCAGGGTTGCATCCATGCTGTGACAATTTCAAACCCCAAAGAGGGGTGTCCAAAACAACCAGAGTCCCCCAGTCAAAGACTGCTTCATTGTATTGAGCTATGCCTGCTTTCTGTTCAGCACAGCTTGTGGTAAGTCTGATACAGCTCAAGGTGGACACTTTGGGTTTTAGCTTAGAGTCAAGCCCATCCTACTGAGATCTGTGAATTCAGAATCCCAAACAATCAGGGGGGCAGGGGAGTTTCTCCAGCACAAGAAAGCCGAGATGCTGCAAGGCCAGACAACAGCAGCATTCTATGTCCCCATGAGATGCCTGCCTGGTGTGCTTTCCTAAGGCCTTTTGGCCTTGTCAGTCTTACAGTTCAAACAAGCCCTTCAAATCATGCACCTCAGCTCATATAGTCATCAGCCTCTAAGGGTCATATATTTGAGTTCATAAGAGCTTGTTTCACACTGTGTGGGCCTGGGGGTTGATCAAGGAAAATGATAGGACCACCAGAGGCAGTACTACACAAAGCAGCTTTATTGGGTGGTGCCTGGATAGGGTGCTGGGGAGGGGATATTCTCAGAGCAGAGGGCTGTCCAGACTTTATGGTTCAGGGGTCACCATCAGACATGGAAGAAGGCAAGAGAACTGCTGGAGGAGGTGGAAATTGGATAATGGCCTTACAGGTCTAGCTGATGTGTCTCAGTAGCTGGACAAAGTGGCTTTGAGACCCACAAGGGTCTATCTTATCAATGGTTAGCAGATGTGGGGTGAAGTTTAGCAGGGAATGGAAGCCAGGAAGGCTCTGAATGCCTAACAATCTGCTTGGCAGTGCCATGTTTCAAACAATCAAACGTGAAAATTTCAGTTTTGTGCTGGTGGACTTCCGAGTCAACAGGTCTCAGTCTTGTGAAGGAAAACATAAAGAAACACGAGCAGTACTGAAGGATAGCCGAGATGCCTCAAGGCCAATCAACAGCAACATCCCATGTCTAAACGACAACCAAGACCTTCCTCCAGCCTAGGGACTACACACACAGGTCATCTTTGTTACATGTATATAACACCGGCTGAAAACTGCTTTTAAATCTCTGAGGCTGTATCTCCACCTGAAGATTGCTTCTCTTTTCCATGTGGACTTCCTTTCTCCAGGGACCCCAAGAGGCAAGAATTATCACCTACAGAGACATGTTCTAGTTTCCATACTTGAAAAGCTTAACGCACACACACACACACACAGAGAGAGAGAGAGAGAAAAGGCAAATCCAAGCACTAAATATCAATTGAGAATTTTAATACAACAATTCCTCACAGACAAACTTTTCTATGAAAATCTTTAAAGGTACTATAGAAAGGAAAACCAGTGCAAACCACTAGCATCCAGATCTTCCTGTCTACAGAGGGGGAGGAACGTTGGCTGTTTAGGAAAGCTAGCACAGCCTCCTTTAGAAAGGTCCGTTAACTCAGGGGCTTGAGTGAAACAACCTACACAAGAGGCCACTGCTGTGAACTAGCCTCCTGTCCTAAGCCCCAGCTGACCACACCCAACCAGAATGGGATCACTTGTGCTGAGTGTAGCGCAAGCATCCTGAACTTTCCAATGTGGGGGGAAAAAAAGAAAAAACAGAATCTTCCCATTAACCTGAATCCCTGAGGCAGTGGAATATCTTCTTTAACCCTAAATGGAACGTAAATTCAAAATGACTAACCTGCTTTCTTTTTTTTTCCGTTTCTACTTCTTTCAGCCCTTTTCTGCTTTCAAAGCCAACCTCCTTCTCTCGGTTGATTGGCACACTCATTCTATTTTATAGAATGTGCTGTTGCCCAATTCTAGTATTGCAAATAAAAGCCAGTTTGATTTTTAAATTGATTTGCTGTTATTTGTTCTTTTGGCAGTTTCTGGCAACCCATGATAGGACCCAAAAGGCACTGCTGATGACTCTGGAGATCCCTTGACAAATGCAGGGGAGATGCCGCTGACAGCTTTTGAGGACCCTTTCACCCTCACAGAGACACAAGGGTTGTAAGTTCCTCTAGGGTCACATTTTTGCATTGATTCCCCTGATCCTTTTGGCTCTTGATTCCAGGATTCATGTGTCCTGTGAGACAGCACATGAGTTTCTTGGGAGTTTATGGGGGCTGACAAGTTACTGACAAGACCTGCAGTTTTAATGGTAACTGATGATGAGAGAAGCTTACCACAGGCAGTGTGTGACTCTGGCTTTTGGAGATTTGCAGAGATTTGGTTCTTCCAGTTCCTTTTTGTGTGCATGCATAGTAGGATAGATTCAATGGCTACATTAGTCAAGGGGACCTCAGAGTCACAGCCATGACCTGACTGGGCGGGCATGGTTTAGGCACTTAGGAGCGATTAGAGCACTCACCACCTGTAAATAAGACATCCATGTTAGGATCAGCTGGTCATGAAGCAAGTAAGTTTAATACCATGTCACCCACCAACTTCAAGACAGCATCCATGCAGGAAGGTTCACTAGAAAGCAATCCAGGACCCAATCCCATGGCATTTCCTTCTTAGACTTTGATGTCAGCCCTGAAAGACCCAAGAGTCAACATAAAAATGAGACCTCGGCCATTTGTGTATCTTATTTTGAGAATCATCTATTCATGTCCTTATGCAAATCAAAACCACAAGGTGATACCACCTTACTCCTGCAAGAATGCCCATAATCAAAAAAAAAAAAAAAGAAAAAAAAAACAGTAGATGTTGCCATGGATGCGGTGATCAGGGTATACTTCTACACTGCTGGTGGGAATGTAAACCAGTAAAACCACTATGAAAAACAGTGTGGAGATCCCTTAAAGAGCTAAAAGTAGAACAACCATTTGATTTAGCAATCCCACTACTGGGTATCTACCCAAAGGAAAAGAAGTCATTATACAAAAAAAAAAAAATACTTAAATACGCATGTTTATAGCAGCACAATTCACAATCGCAAAGTCGTTGAACCAACCCAAATGCCCATCAATCAACGAGTGGATAAAGAAACTGTGATATATATGTGTGTGTGTGTGTGTGTGTGTGTGTGTGTGTGTGTGTGTGTGTATGATGGAATATTACTCAGCCATAAAAAGGAATGCATTAATAGCATTCACAGTGACTGGGGTGAGATTGGAGACTGTCATTCTAAGTGAAGTAACTCAGGAATGGAAAACCAAACATCGTATGCTCTCACTGATATATGGGAGCTAAGCTATGAGGACTCAAAGGCATAAGAATGATACAATGAACTTTGGGGACTTGTAGGGGAAGAGTGGGAGCGGGTGAAGGATAAAAGACTACAAATATGGTGCAGTGTATGCTGCTCAGGTGGGTGCACCAAAATCTCACAAATCACCATTAAATAACTCACTCAGGTAACCAAACACCATCTGCACCCCAATAACCTGTGGAAAAAAAATTTAATGAGATCTTTACTTTCCAGAGACCCATGTCCTCCACCTTCTGGCTATACTTGCTTTTAATGTGTATAAGTATTAGGCAGCAGAATCTGCAAGCCCTTTAACAAATGGCACAATCTTAATAAGGATAATTTAGACTTACAATGGCCATCACGTGGAACATTTCAGATGAACAAGGTTGTTCATCCCAAAAATGTGCTTAAAAATTAGGCCTCCTCCTCCAGCTCCATCCATGTCCCTGCAAAGGACATGATCCCATTCTTGTTTACAGCTGCACTGTATTCCATGGTGTATTTTCTTTATCCAGTCTCATTGATGGACATTTATGTTGATTCCATATCTTTGCCATTGTGAATACTGCTGTAATGAACATACACATGCATGTGTCTTTATAATAGACTGATTTGTATTCCTTTGGGTAAATACCCAGTAATGGGATTGCTGGGTAAAATGGTAGTTTTGTCTTTAGGTCTCTGAGGAATTGCCACACTGTCTTCCACAATGGCTGAACTAATTTACAGTCCTACCAGCAGTGTATAAGTGTTTCTCTTTCTCTGTCACCTCACCAGCATCTGTTGTTTTGTGACTTTTTAATAATAGCCATTCTGACTGCTATTTATGATATCTCATAAAACCCAAAACTAAAAACCCTGGAAGACAGCCTAGGCAATACCATTCAGGACATAGGCATGGACAAAGATTTCATGATGAAGATACCAAAAGCAATTGCAACAAAAATAAAAATTGACAAATAAAATCTAATTAGACTAAAGAGCTTCTACATGGCAAAAGAAACTATCAACGGAGTAAACAGACAACCTATACAATGGGAGAACATTTTTGCAAACTATGTGTCTGACAAAGGTCTAATATCTAGCATCTATAAGGAACTTAAACAAATTTACAAGAAAAAAACAAACAATCCCGTTAAGTGGGCAAAGAACACGAACAGACACTTTCAAAAGAAGGCATGCATGCCGCCAAAAATCATATGAACAAAAAAGCTCAAGATCACTGATCATTAGAAAAAAACAGTTATTTTACATTTTATTAGAATCAACAAGGTCTTTCAATTATCAAACTTGACTCTCAGTTGTTGATTTCAATGGAATAATATGTATCCATCATATTAGAAAAAGGCACTTTGCTTCTAAGAAAGTGTCAAATAATGTTTCTGCAGGTATCAATTTTGTTAAAAACAAGAGTGTTCACCACAATGTGTGAACAATTACTGAAATAAAGATACAAATTACCTGTCAAAAAAAAGTTAGGCCTCCTGAAATAGGTCCCCACACGGATGACTATTCATGTGCACAAAGTTCTAAAAATATTTTTTTAAGCCTTGCCTCTTTAAGAAATCCCTCATAGAAGACAAATGCAAAGTTTAAGTAGGTAATTAATAGGAAAATGGAATCTGCTAACATTTTCACTTAGTTACTTTCCTGCTCCAAGGATAGAAAGGAAGCTAGATAAGGCGTTTATAAGTTAAGTCGAGGACAAGCAGGCTTGGTTCTTTTTCAGAACTATCCATGTTGATGATTCCAGCTATAGAAAATGCTTTGCCTGCACTATTCCTTAATGAACATTGCCTTAAACTCAGTCATTTGGTTGAGAAACAGAAGCTGAGTTGAAAATACCACACATCGAACTAAATCAGTCTACAAAATACAACTTTTCGGCATTTAGAAAATCACCAGAAATTCTTGCAGTGGGAGAAAGTATTGCTTTAAATAAGCCTCACCTTTTACCATTTTGTCTTTACTCAACTTCCTAACTATTCCTTTTTCAGTCTGGCAAGTAAAGGAACTCAGTCCTGAAATCTAAGTTCTGTGCCTTTGAACTATCCCTTTTGAGAAGCAAATTTAGGATAATTTTTCTTTCTTAAAAATTGGATGAATTAAAAGGACAGTAATGGAGTTAGAACAAGGGTTAAATTTACTAACAGTTGAATGGACCAGAGAAACTCTCTGCTAGTCCCCTAACTTTTGCAGTACCCCAAACAAATCTGTTCTGCTTCTCTCTTTCTGTAAAAATGTTAAAAACCACAAGGCAGAGATGACAAGGAACACCCCAGATAAGAATTGCTCAGGGCAACAATCAGGTAGGTGGATCAACAATAGGGCAAGGGTCCCTTGATTCAACCACCTCACTGGAGTGGGTAAAATGGTCAGGGGATGAAGAAGAGACATCCTCAGAGTAACTGATTTGGAGGGAAGATGAATGGTCTCTTAGAAGAACAGATGGTGGTTTGTGAGGAGGTCTGTCTGGGTATGGTGTCGACTTCTGACCTCCTGCTCTGTGATAAGAGTCATCTTCAGAGGACTCATGACAGTTGAGTTCCTTTTGAAGGATCTGTCTTTAGGTAGATAAGGGGAATTCAGAGAGCCTTGCCTTACATTTTGCTATTCTTCAAGAGCCTTAAGCTCAAAGTGATTAGTATACCAAAGCAATGCATTGTAGGTTGGCATTTTATGAGCTCCTCCAAAAGCTAGCTTTGCTTAATGAGCAATTGAATTGTTAAGAATGAGTAAATTAGGTAAATATAAATGGAATAAACTTTATAAGTAAGCTTTTCATAGTTTCAAAAATATTTTTCCATATGGCCACGTAAGAGGAGAACAACACATACTAGGGCCTATTGGAGGGTAGAGGGTGGGAGGAAGGAGAGGATCAGGAAAAATAACTAATGGGTACTAGGTTTAATACCTGGGTGATTAAATAATGTGTAAAACAAGCCCCCATGATACAAGTTTACCTATATAACAAACCTACACATGTACCCCTGAAAGTAAAATAAAACTTAAAAAATCTTGTTTCATCACTTGGCATCTTAATATTATGTTATGTTAAATGAAATAATAGTCATAAAATGTCTAAGTCTTTCCTAAGTAAGTTAAATTATTGAAACATTAATTGCTGAACATAAATATAAAGTATCGATACTTTGGAAGCTTGTTTTTATAACGTATAGTGAAGCTTAATATATTTGAGTGTGTTGTTAAACAAAAAAATTGTTATATGAAAAGTATATTTATAAAATGTTAGTATATGACAGTTCAAAATTGCTTACTGTATAGTTTAACAAAAAAATCAAGATCATAAGGGATTTTGAAAAATCTAATATGTGGTAACTAAAATTAAATAAGGGAAAACAACTCTATATGTGAGGAAAGGAAGGCATATTTTATTGAAAAAAAAAAAGGCAGATGTATGATGCTCTGTTTGCCTTAAGGGAAAAAGAGAATAATTTTTATCCTAAAATAAAATGACTGATTGTTCCACAATGTGAAAGAGAAAAAGTATATGAAAGATCAAAGAGATACAAGAACATAATAGGACTGTGAAAATAATTTCATGTGGGGTCAAGCATGCTAAAACGGAATAAATTTATTATAAGAGTTTTTTTGAATGAGCTTTAATATCAAAAGTACCCTGATGCAAAACTAGAATCAGATCTTTGCTTTTGAAAATGGGTATTTCCTTGGAGTGTTGATAAAAGACTAGGAAAGATTTTTTTTTTTTTTTTTTTTTTTTTGAGACGGAGTCTCACTCTGTCGCCGGGGCTGGAGTGCAGTGGCCAGATCTCAGCTCACTGCAAGCTCCAACTCCCGGGTTTACGCCATTCTCCTGCCTCAGCCTCCCGAGTAGCTGGGACTACAGGCGCCCGCCACCTCGCCCGGCTAGTTTTTGTATTTTTAGTAGAGACGGGGTTTCACCGTGTTAGCCAGGATGGTCTCGATCTCCTGACCTCGTGATCCACCCGTCTCAGCCTCCCAAAGTGCTGGGATTACAGGCTTGAGCCACCGCGCCCGGCCTTTAGGAAAGATTTTCATATGCTTATAGTGATCTACCTAAGGAACAAGAAAATAATAAATTCGGTGTTTCGTCAAGATTTTTTTGTTGTCTTTTATAAGGTATTTTCTCCTTTTATGTGTCTTTTATCAGGTATTTCAATTAAAAAAAAAAACAACTGAGTCCTGTAAATCTTCAGAGACCTAAGTCTTTTGAAAGCTATGTAACATATCTGTAGTTGTCTTTGCTTCATATTGATCGGTGATCCTGTTTAGTGAAGTGCTTTAAACCTTGTGATGTCTTTCAAAAACTTCCCAAAATCATATCCTAAATTAAGTCTTTCTTCATCCTAAATTAATGTTAGAGCATTCCAAAGGGCTCCTAAACCTCTTCAAAGGAAGGGAGATATTGAACCAATTAGGCTTATTTGATAAGTTAAATTATTGGGACACATTGTCAAATAAAAAGTGATATTTAATCTTCTTTGACTCTATTTTTATAGATGTCATTAATATGCACTCCAAAAGTTGCATGAGATTCCTAGAAAACTGATATGTTATCAGTCATCATTTCAGCCATTATGTTAAAATGTTGTATGTCACAGAAATAGCCAAATTTCCTTGTCAACAGTGGCATCATTATAATGCACTCTCATCAGATTTTTTTTTTATTATTATACTTTAAGTTCTAGGGTACATATGCACAACATGCAGGTTTGTTACATAGGTATACATGTGCCATGTTGGTTTGCTGCATCCATCAACTCGTCATTTATATTAGGTATTTCTCCTAATGTCATCCCTCCCTCAGCCCCCAACCTCCAGGCAGGCCCTGGTGAGTGATGTTCCCTGCCCTGTGTCCAAGTGTTCTCATTGTCAAATTCCCACCTAAGAGTGAGAACATGCGGTGTTTGGTTTTCTGTCCTTGTGATAGTTTGCTGAGAATGATCTCATCAGATTTTAAACCATGACCATTTCAAGTCTTGTCACCCACAGTTAATTATTTTTGGAATGCTTTTTCAAGCAACGGTAATCCTATATTTTTTTTCCTTTTTTTTTTTTTTTTTTTTTTTCTTTTTTGAGATCGAGTCTTACTCTGTCGCCCAGGCTGGAGTGCAGTGGTGTGATCTCGGCTTACTACAACCTCCGCCTCCCAGGTTCAAGTGATTCTCCTGCCTCCTGAGTAGCTGGGACTACAGGCACCTGCCACCACACCCAGCTAATTGTTGTATTTTTAGTAGAGACAGGGTTTCACCATTTTGGCCAGGCTGGTCTCAAACTCCTGACCTCAGGTGATCCACCCACCTCGGCCTCCCAAAGTGCTGGGATTACAGGCATGAGCCACCGCGCCCGGCCCAGCAACTGTAATCCTTAAGTGCTTTGTTTTCAAAAAGACTCATGCAAAAGACTCTGAAAAGTACAGGATTCTGGTAACTTTAAAATCATACCATTGGACTTGATAAGAATGTCCATAAATCTAATGAAGAAACTGACGACTTCATGAAACAGTTGCTCCAACATCAAGCAGAATAAGAATTAATTACATGGGAATAAATGAACTGATGAGGATAATGTTTTCATATTTTTTATTTTGGAATTTCCTTGCTTCTTTATTTTAATGTTTTGTTTTCCAGATTTAAGGAAACTTCTTTATTTTAAGGTATCTAGGGCTTACTATAATTTGGTAAAGTATAATTTTGTGAACAAAATTGAAATCATTTAATTTTTCTGTCTACTTAGTCCCTCTAGGAATCAGAAACAATATATATATTTTCTAGTTTTTATGGCGATGTTGTTTGCATAAGTTCAATCACAATCTGCTCTCTTCATAACAGGATACAATTGACGATGCTAGTTATATTACCAAGACAGTCACTGGGACACCACATTTGAGAAAGTCCATATAATTCATGGCTTTGAGGGTTCCTAGCCTTATAGTGAGTGAGGAAAAAAAGTCACTTCCTAAAGGCCTAGGGACCTCAAAATATTTTGGGGACCCAGAGAAGAGAGGAATTCACCCAAATCTGTACAGCAGGCAAAGTCTGAAGTCTGCCTTGGTTTGGCTTCCTAGCATAAAGAGGCTTTGAAAAAGTGTAATCTGAGAATCCTTATTAAAAGTTCCAGCAGAGCAAACTTTAAAAAGAGCCTGTTTGGCTAATCACAATATTTACTGTGCTTAAGTAAATAATCAGGGCAAGTTTGATGATACTAAACTTATTTGCTATCAAAATGGTCATACTCTGATTATCTTTCTTAGAAATGGGGATGACTGAAGACAGAAAAAATATTTTTTGGGAAAATTAAAGAAAAAAAACCTATTGTGAGCCTATTATTAGACTGTATCTCTGTTCGTTGTTTTTGAGTTCTTATTATCTATTTGTAGACCATACTTGATTTCAAATTGTTCTAGTTTTCTCCATTACCTGGCTACAAGTCCTGTATTAACAACAAAATCTGCTCCGTTCCTCTATAGGCTGGAGGTGAACACCTCAATGTAAATATCAAGGGACAACATTCCTGCCTGATATGTGAGCCAATCAGGAGTTCACCACAATCCTTAAAGTCATAACCAGGGACATTCAAACTGCAAACGAAGATCAGAAGTTGATGACTTCAGAGTTTCAGTCATGATGGTTAACTAGACACAGCCAGAAGGATCATCTGCCACCAAGAGACTAGGACATATGGAAGATTGTGACACTCCAAGCAGATCTTCAGAGGGAAAGCATTAAGAGTGGATGGAGATGGGATGCAGATGCTGGACTGAAGGGGGAGGAAGCTGGGAACGCTGCACAAGGCTACCATGCACCAGGACTCATTCCTGGCAATCAGCGACAACTGGGGAAGGGATAAGTTAAACAGGCAAAGAGTGGTCTGCTCTTGCCATAGACCTGAGAAATCCTAGCAGCAGGAGACCCCACCACCCCCACAGGCACTTGAGCTGGCAGGGAGAGCTACTTAGAGAGGTGGTAGGGTCAGTACTCCAGCCTGTGCAGAGCCCAGATGGTTTAGTGCAGAAATGTCTGCAGTGGAGCACCACCAGGGATGCCCATTCCACAAGGCTCACCCTTTTCCTCTAGGAGACTTTAGCCTTGGGGCAACAGTTGGACCTGGACAGACCAGCATGATATTGCCTGTGATATGGGACCTGTCCAATCTGAGTGCCACCCTGTCTGTTGTCATCTCCAGGGCCACAGCCTAGCTTTGCCTGCTTGCAGTACAGCCTGGGATGCCCTACCACAGTGCTTCCTGGGGTCTTTATCATAGCTCCTTCACCAGCAGAACATGTTTGACCATCAGAAAACTGCAGCAGAGTGGCCCCCATCAAAGTGCCCCAGCCCACCTGTACACTCTCCCCATTGCAGCCTCCTCCACACCACTTTGCTGGCATATACTCACCCACAGCCACCACCATACCACTTTGCTTATGCATGCATGCAGGCAGACCTCAACTCCCCTCCTCAGCTGATATGCATATGAGCAAACAGGATGCCATGCCACTGGTGCTGGTGTGAGCACATTCCACCACACCACCTGCTGATGTGTAGGCACCCAGCTATCTTGCCACTTCTGGCGTGAATGTGCAAATGTATGCTGGCAAACCACCCCCTCCCCCGTGCCGCCACAGGTGTGAACTTAGGCATGGACACCAGCAGCTCTGCCCCACCACCTTGCACTGCCACCTCTACTGGTACAAACACACTCATGGAAGCCAGCAGCTCCAGGCCTACCTGTGTCCCACCCCTGCTGTTGCCACCACTGGCATGAGTGGACACGTGGACTCCAGGACCCCCGCCCCTGTCCACATCACATACCTGTCATACTACAGCTGCTGCCACTGCCATAAGTACACACTACAATGCCTCAGCCTTGTTCCTACTAGAACTCAGCCTCAGCCATGGTGCATGTACCATGCTGTGTTTCTGTGGCTGCTAACATGTGTAAGGAGGCAAGGATCCCAATGTCACTTCCCTAACAATGTGCTTTAGCCAGCACCACTCATGGGAGTATGGTGACCAGCAGACCAGGAACACCTCTTCCCCTCCAGCATGGCAAGTTGCTAACCTTGAGCAGCTGGAGAACAAAGCTAGGGACCCAGTCTCAGCCCCCAACAGTTAGAGCCCACAATTCAGGGGTGCTGAGCTGAGCCTTGGCCTCCTAAAATCATCCAGAAATGAAGCCAGTCCACTGCACACACTTGACACAACAATCAAACCCTTAAGAGCAAAAAAGAAGATAAATGCAAAAAAAAAAAAAAAAATCCAAAGTACAGTAACTTCAAGGGACACCAGCCCACACAGATGAGAAAGAAAGTGCAAGAACTCTGGAAACTCAAAAAGCCAGAGCCACACTAGGTCCCCAGCAATGGTTCTTAACCAGGCTGAAATTGCTGAAATGACAGACATAGAATGCAGAATATGGTTAGGAATGAAGATCATCGACCTTCAAGAACAAAACTCAATCCAAGGATTCTAAGGAATGCAATAAAACAATCCGGGATGAAAGATGAAACGGCCATTTTAATAAAGAACCAAACCAAGCTGATAAAGCTGAAAAATTCACTTCAAGAATCTCGAAATACAATTACAAGTATTAACAATTAAATTGATCAAGCTGAGGAAAGATTCTAAGAGATCGAAGACCTGATTTCCAAAACAACCTAGGCAAAAATAAAGGAAAAACAATAAAGAAGAATGAATAAAATTTCTGAGAAATATGGGATTATGTAAAGAGACCAATTATATGACTCACTGTTGTCCCTGAAAGACAGAGAGAGAAAGCAAGCAACTTGGAAAACATATTTAGGATATCATCCATGAAAATTTCCCCAACTTTGCTAGAGAGGCCAAGATTCAAATTCAAGAAATGCAGAGAACCCATGTGAAATACTACACATGAGCACTGTCCCCAAGACACATAGTCATCAGATTCCCCAAGGTAGAAATGACACACACAAAAAAAAATGTTAAAAGCAGCTAGAGAAAAGTGGCAGGTCACCTACAAAGGGAGCCCCAACAGACTAACTGAGGGTCTTCTAACAGAAACTGCACAAGCCAGAAGAGAATGGAGGCCTACACTGAGCATTCTTAAAGAAAATAATTTTCACCCAAGAATTTCATATCCAGCCAAACTAAGCTTCATAGGCAAAAGAGAAATAAATTCCTTTTCAGAAAAGCAAATGTTAAGGGATATTATTACCACCAGGGCTGCCTTACAAGAGGTCCTGAAGCAAATGCTAAACATGGAAAGGAAAGACCATTACTGGCCACTACTAAAATACACTTAAATACATAGACCAGTGACACTATAAAACAACCACACAAACAAGTCTACTTAATAACCAGCTAACAACATGGTGACAGGAACAATTCCACACATATCAATTGTCACTTTGAATATAAATGTGCTAAATGCCCCCAATTAAAATCCACAAAGTAGCTAAACAAGCAAGATAAACAAGCAGGATCCAATGGTACGCTGTCTTCAAGAGACCCATCTCACATACAATGACACCCATAGGGCCAAAGTAAAGAGATGGAGAAGAACCTATAAAACAAATGAAAAACAGAAAGAAAGCAGAGGTGGCTATTCTAATTTCAGACAAAACAGACCTTAAGCCAACAGAGATGAAAAAAAGACAATGAAGGGCATTATAAAGTGGTAAAGGGTTCAATTCAACAAGAGAACTTAGCTATCCCAAATATATATGCACCCAGTTTCATAAAGAAAGTACTTAGAGATCAATGCAGAGATGGACATAACCACACAATACTAGTTGGAAAATTCAACAATCCACTGAGAGTATTAGACAGATCACTGAGGCAGAAAACAGAGAAAGATATTCAGGACCTGAACTCAACACTTGACAAAATGGACCCAACAGACATCTACAGAGCTCTCCACCAAAAAAACACAGAATACATATTATTCTCATCTGCACATGGCACATACTCTAAGATAACCCACACAATTGGACATAAAACAATCCTTAGCAAGTTTAAAAAAAAGAAAAGAAAAGAAAACATGCCAACCAACCACACTCTCAGACCACAGGGAAATAAAAAGATAAATCAATTCTAAGAAAATCACTCAAAAGTATACAATTACATTAAAATTCAACAAGCTTCTCCTGAATGACTTTTAGGTAAATAATAAAATTAAATTAGAAATTGAAATATTCTTTGAAACTAATGAGAACAAAGATACAGCATACCCAAATCTCTGGAACACAGCTAAAGCAGTGTTAAGAGGGAAGTTTATAGTACTGTATCAAAAGGTTGGAAAGTTCTCAAATTAGCAACCTAATGTCAAACCTAGAGGAACTAGAGAAACAAAAGCAAACCAACCCCGCAGCTAGAAGAAGAGGAAAAATAACCAAAATCTGAACTGAAGGAAACTGAGATGTGAAAAGCCATTTAAAAAAATTATCAAATCCAGGACTTGATTTTTTGAGAGAATAAATAAATAAGATTGATAGAACACTAGCCAGACTAACAAAAAAAAAAAGAGAGAGAGAAGATTCAAATAAACACAATCAGAAAGACAAAGGGGACGTTACCACTGACCCCACAGAAATACAAAAAAATCTCAGAGACTACTATGAGTACCTCTATCCACACAAACTAGAAAACCTAGAAGAAATGGATAAATTCCTGAAAACATACAACTTTCCAAGATTGAACAGGAAGAAACTGAATCCCTGAACAAACCAATAATAGTTTCTAAAATTGAATCAGTAGTGAAAAGCCTACCAGCTAGAAAAAGCTCAGGACCAGACAAAGTCACAGTCAAATACTACCAGATGTATAAAGAAGTGATGTTACCATTCCTACTGAAACTATTCCACAAAGTTGAGGAAAGGGGACTCTCTTTAACTCATTCTATGAGGTCAGCAGCATCCTCATACCAAAACCTGACAGAGGCACAAGAAAAAAAATAAAACTTCAGGCCAATATCCTTGACAAACACAGACAAAAATCATCAACTAAATAGTACCAAACCAAATGCAGCTGCATATCTAAAACGTAATCCACCATGATCAAGTAGGCTTTATCCCTGGGATGTAAAGATAGTTCTACATATGCAAGTGAATAAATGTGATTCATTACATAAAGAGAACCTAAAACAAAAACCACATGATTATCTCAATAGATGAAGAAAAGAGTTTCTATAAAATTCAACATTCCTTCATGTTAAAAACCCTCAAAAAATCAGGCTTTGAAAGAATATACTTCAAAATAATGACAGCAATCTGTGACGAGCTCACAGCCAACATCATACTGAGTGGGCAAAAGCTGGAAGCATTTTCCATGAGAAATAGAAAAAGCCAAGGATGACCACTCTCACCACTCATATTCAGCATAGTAATGGAAGTCCTAGCCAGAGAAATAAGGCAAGAGAAACACATAAAAGTCATCGAAATAGGAAGAGAGAAAATCAAACTACCTCTGTTTGCAGACAATTTGATTCTATAACTAGAAAACCCATTGTCTCTGCCCAAAAACTTCTAGTTCTGATAAACAACTTCTACAAAGTCTCAGATACACAATCAATGTACCATAATCAGTAACATCTCTATACACAAACAACATCCAAGAAGAGAGCCAAATCAAGAATGCAATCTCATTCACAACAGCCAAAAAAAAAAAAGAATCTAGGAATACAGCTAACCAGAGAGATGAAACATCTCTACAAGAATTATAAAACATTGGTCAAAGAAATGAGAGATAAACACAAACAAATGGAAAATATTCCATGTTCAAGGAGAGGAAGAATCAGTATTGTTGAAATGACCATACTGCCCAAAGTAATTTAGAGACTCAATGCTATTCCTATCAAACTACCAATGACATTTCTCTCACAATTAAGAAAAAAAAAAAAAAACTATTTTAAAATTCATGTGGAATGAAAACCAGCCCAAATAGCCAGGGCAATCTGAAGCAAAAAGAGCAAAGCTTGAAGCATCACACTGCCTGAATTCGAACTGTACTACAAGGCTACAATAACCAAGAAAACATGGTACTGGTACAAAAAAACAGACATATAAACCAATGGAACAAGTTAGAGAACCCACAAATAAAGCCACACACACCTACAATCACCTGATCTTTGACAAAGTCAACAAAAATAAGCAGGGGGGAAAGGACTACCCATTCAATAAATGGTGCTGGGATTACTGGCTAACCATATGTGGAAGATTGAAACTGGACCACTTCATTACATCATATCCAAAAAACAACTCAAGATGGATTAGAAACTTAAACGTAAAACCTAAAACTATAATAACCCTGGAAGAGAACCAAGAAAATACCATTTTAAACCTAGGCCCTGGCAAGGATTTCACAATGATGCCAAAAGCAATTGCAACACAAACAAAAATTGACAAATAGGACCTAATTAAACTAAACAGCGTCTGCATAGCAAAAGAAACTATTAACAGAATAAACAGATAATCTACAGAATGGGATAAAATGTTTGCAAACTATGCATTTCACAAAGGTCTAATATTCAGAATCTATAAGGAACTTAAATTTACAAGCAAGAAACAACTCAATTAAAACGTGAGCAGGGGCCAGGCACAGTGGCTCATGCCTGTAATTCCAGCACTTTGGGAGGCTGAGGCAGGCAGATCACAAGGTCAGGAGTTCAAGACCAGCCCGGCCAATGTGGTGAAACCCTGTCTCTACTAAAAACACACAAAAAATTAGCCAGGCATGGTGGCACATGCTTGTAATCCCAGCTACTCGGGAGGCTGAGGCAGGAGAATTGCTTGAACCTGGGAGGTGGAGGTTGCAGTGAGCCGAGATTGCGCCACTGCACTCCAGCCTAGGCGACTGAATGAGACTCTGTCCCCCACCTGGCCCATCCAAAAAAAAAAGTGAGCAAAGGACATGAACAGACACTTTTCGAAAGAAGACATACACGTGGCCAACAAACATATGAAAAAATTTTCCACATCACTAACTATTACAGAAATGCAAATCAAAACCACAATGAGATATGATCTCAAACCAGTCAGAATGGCTACTACTAAAAAATGAAGAAAATAACAGACACTGGTGAGGTTGCAGAGAAAAGGGAATTCTTATACACTGCTGGTGAGAATGTGTATTAGTTCTGCCACTGTGAAAAACCCAGTCATGATTTCTGAAAGAACTTAAGGCAGAATTACCATTAAACCCAGCAATTCCATTATTGGGTATATACCCAAAGGAATCATTCTACCATAAAGACACATGCATGCATATACTCATTGCAGCGCTATTCACAAAAGCAAAGATCTAGGATCACCTACATATCCATCAGCAATAGATTGGAAAAAGAAAATGTAGTACATATACACCATGGAATACTACACAGCCATAAAAAGAAAGAGATCATGTCCTTTGCAGCACCATGGATGGAGTTGGAGGTCATTATTCTAAGTGAATTAACACAGGAACAGAAAACCAAATACCACATGGTCTCAGGTAAAAGTGGGAGGTAAACATGGAGTCCACATGGACACAAAGAAGGGAACAACAGACACAAGAGCCTATTTGAAGTTGGAGGGTGGGAGGAGGGTGAGGATTGAAAAACCATCTATTGTGTACTATGCTTATTATCTGGATAAGACATGCACCAAACCCCCATGACACACAATGTACCTGTATAACAAACCTGCACATGTACCCCTGAACTTAACATAAAAGTTAAAAATGTATGACTTCTTATGAAGTCACACTTGAAATAAAACTTATCCACTTACTGAAGTCTTATTGAAATAAGACTCTCTATCACAATGACACCTCTTAATTTTTTCTTGCTTATGTTTACCTCATTCACTTGTCAGGATAATACCTGTACAACTGATCCTTGAATAAAGTGAGGGTTGGAGGCACTGACTCCCAATGCAGTCAAAAATCTACGTATAACATATGACTCCTTAGAAACATAACTACTAATAATTTACTGCTGACTGGAAACCGTAAGAATTAACACATATTTTTTTCTGTTTAATGCATTATGTACTATATTCTTACAATAAAGAAAGCTAGAGAAGAGAAAGGGTTATTAAGAAAATCCTGTGTAAGAGAAAATATATTACTATTCATGAAGTGAAAGTGGATCATCATAAGTGTTTTGTATTTATATATTTTGTGTATTTGTATATTCTAGTAAAATATATTTACTATTTATTAAGTGAAGTGGGTCATGATAAGGGTTTTTGTCCTCATCATCCACACTTTCAGCAGGCTGTGGAAGAAAAAGAAGAGGAGGGGTTATTTTCACAGTCTCAGGAATGGCATGAGCAGAAGAAAGTTCATGTATAACTGAACCCACACATTTCAAACCCACATTGTTCAAGTGCCAAAAGTAGTTAGAATTTTACAATGATTAGATTCCATAGAAAGTTGGATATGCCATGCCAAACCCATGTTTTTATGTGAGCTAAGAGAATTTTTAGGTCCACCCAGTAGCTAGTTTTATCAACATCCTTGATGCAATTGTTTATCCAAACTTTGCTAGTAATCCTTTTATAGAGTCAGACTTCCAGATCCACTTGACCTCACTCTCTGCTTTAATTTAGCCCTGTGATAGGATAGTAGATCATAGAACTGCAACCTTCTAGCTCAAAAGAGAGGGATCTCTGCAGTTGCTAACACTTTCAGTTGCACGTGGATAAATAGGACAAACAGACTGCTTGGTTAAAACGAGTAGACTCCTCATCTGGCTCATTCTTTGATCTGTTCAATTTCAGTTGGTTTAATCCATGGGAAGCCTGCCTAAGGGGCTGTTTTTAAAACCCCCAGCCAAACTGAGGTTCCAGTACCAGAGTAGCTGGTAAGGTTTCCCTAACTGGAAATGAAGGGGAGCTGAAGGTAGATATTTCCATTATGCCTTTCACAGGATAATTCTTGTGCCTAGTTGTCCAACCAGTGATCAGGTAGCCTCTCATGTGGGAAATTTGTTTATACTGGCAGATGTCACTGCGGTTCTTGTCTAATCTGTGTTTAGTTTATGCCTGCCTGACCACAGTTTTGTCACATGGAGCCTGATCTTGTGTTCCTCACAACATCCCAAGTAAAGCCTGGCCTTGGTTAGACACAGGATATTCAAATGGAAGGCAAAAATTCAAATTGCCACCATGACAGGAAATAAATTCAAAGATTTATTACTTACAGATCCTGGTCAGAGAGGGTTCAAAGAGTTGGGAGGACAGTTCTCCATTCCCTGATCATATGAGGCAGGAACGAAGAAGCGAAGAGTCAGGCACAGGGAGAGGGAGGGGAGAGAGACAGAGACAGAGAGAGAGAAAGAGAGAGACCGAGCAGTATAAATATAGAAAAATAGGATATGGGTCATGTTAAGTTCACAGGCAAATGCCTGAATGGTCCTTTTAAAGTAAAATATTTGGGAGGAAAAAAGGGGAAGCCCAGTCTTTTAGGTGGGAGATACACCTCTAAATTTTTTGTCTCTGACCAGAGGCTTGAGACATTTGGGTGTGATGTTCTGCTTCAACTGGCTAGGCAGCAACCTTTGCTCTGTCATTCCCATTGCAAGGACATGCTCCAAACTCTTGGCATTATCCTCCTGACAGTCATAAGAGTAGTCTCCCTAGTTCACTGTATCCCCTCAAAAAGGCTTAAAAATCTCCATGCAGCCATCTGCTGAAGGCTGAATGGCCTCTCTACAGCTGCAATGATGAAAGCTCCAAGAAACACATGATAACAAGGACACAATAATATATCAATGGCATGTTAACACCAAAAATCCAAAACTGATGGTGACTGAAGGTAGCACTCATGTTCTCTGATTTGGCCACACTCTCACCCTGGCCAAAATGGGGGGACTGTGAAACAAAGTTAATGGGAAGCCATTGTGTCAGACCAGCCTCCTGTACTAGGCTCCAGAAGAACAAATCAGAATGGAGTCATTCATGCTAATTGTCATGACATCAAATTGAACTTTCAAATGGGCCAGTTAAAAATAATTCAGAAAATTCCAATCAACATAAGTCAGCATAATTAGGAAGTCTCTTCCACTTTAGTCCTAAATGGAAAACAACTTTGAAATGACCAACCTGCTTTTTATTTTCTGTTTCCACTCTCTTCAGCACTTTTCTGGCTACAAAGACAACTTCGCTCCTCTGTTCAATAGAACACTCATTCATTCTACTTGAGAGAGGTTGTGAGTCTGAGGGTCTGACTATGTGAGCCTATTCTGGTACTCTTACTTCCTCACTGTGGAACCTGGGCCATGTCTGAACCCTTCCACGGTCTAGGCTGGCTCATTGGAGAGATGGGCTCGTTCCAAATACCCATTGAAGGGAAGGTGGCACATAGCAAATGATACAGACTCCCAGAGCACTTTGTGCAGCAGTTTCCTGTCACCCATTGAATGCTAACAGAAGGTGGGTGAAGGGTAGGTGGCGTGGCAGATTTCCGAGTGTGCAAAAAAGAAAAGTGCAGTGGATGACAAAGCTGAGAGAGCAAGGCCTTGGACATATGAAAGGTTGATGTCTACACAATCAACAAGTTCCTAGCCATGGTTTAGCACATAATTGTGTTCTGGGGACATAATTCTTCCTCTGGATGTTTTCTGGAAGGAAATTCAGAAAAGGAAATTGTAAATATCTTAGGCTCAAGAGAGGTTTGCAGCTCCTAAGTAGGTAGCTCTGGGCTGAGTCAAACCTTGAAAACAATTGTGTGAGCAAAAATGGTTTTTACATACCTATGTGGAGGGCTCCTTGCAAATCCAGGCTATGGCAGGAAGAATTTGGAATGCGGCTCCAGCGTTCTCTAGAAACAGGAACCTGGGAGTCCAGGGACAGGCACAGTGTGGGCATTCAGGGTTTCCAGCTGAAGGACTGTCCCTTGCAAAACTTTGGGGTCTGGGGTTGGGGTCAGGGAGTGTGGTCCTGGAAGATGTCTTGGAAACCTTCCCAAGGCCAAGTCCCACAGACTCATGTAGTAATCCAGGCCCTGGTCCAGCAGCTCTGACTGTTACCCCAGCCAGTGCTGGAACAAGTTATACCATGTCTTCACAGTTCCGAGATGTGAGACGAACCATCCGTCATAACAGATTTTCAGGAGGAAATGAAAATAAATGCATTAATCAATGTACAAGTGGGTCTGAAGACATATACAGGTTTAGAAATGTTAAAATATGAGTGAAGGCATATTTTAGACACACTGTAACAAAAGCTACTTCTTACTGACCACATCATTCGGGCCAGTCATTTTTCACGCAGGTGACATCAGGTAAAAACACACACCGATTCTCTGAACTTGTACTGTTCCCACTTTACAGATGAAGAATTGAGGCAGAGAAGGTACGTGATTGGCTCAGCTTATAACCATCAACAGTTGCATTTAACAGGGCCCTGCCCTCCCCCTGGCCTCAGTTGTCTACCCCATGGCCAGGGAAGGGTTGCTGTAATCAACAGTTACCCAATGTCCGATGCTCCATGCCACATGGCTGAGGCCTGCAAGGAAGCCAGTGAGAGACTGTCACTGGATCCGGCCCACCTGGCCTCTCCCCATCTCCATTAGGACACCACGCTTTCTAAAATACAGACAAGCGCCCTGGAGGAGGGCTGGGGTTTAGGACAGTGTGGGTGAGGATGAAGAAGCTTCTACTTGTACATGGATGGTGCAGGTCCCTTCCGCCCTCCTGAGGCTGCACTCCTGTTCAGGGGTGGGCCCTACACTCCCATATACCTGCCCTGAATCATCTTCTTCGCTCCTAGCTGACTGGGTGGCCCAAAGGTCACCTGTGGGCCAATCCCACTGGGCAGGCTGACCATTAGGCCCACACTAGGGCCAGCAGGCCAGAATACGATGTCCACAGTGAGGAGTCCACCATAATCCCACAAGATGCAATGCCAATCACCATAACCCTAAATGCTGAAAGTCCAAAATATCAAAATGCCGAAAATGCACTTCTGGGAAAAATAATTTTAAAAATCATTGAAGATGTTTATTTACTTTTTAAAAAATGTAGGCTTATTTGAGAAATGTAAAAACATGACAGGATACTTCATAAGCCACTTTATATAATGAAACAGACAATAATAACTTGCATATATTTGCAAGCACAAACAGTTATACCAATGACAGTCACACAAGTATAACTCTTATGAGCGGATAAACCATAATCATAAAGAAATAGGTCACACAGGGAAATGTATCAACAAATATTACTATTATTGATAATTTTGTAAGCTCATTTTATAAATCTGGTGTCTTATGAAATACTGTGACCGACAACCTAAGTCTTTTATCAAAAACCATTATAGATCACCACTGCACACCTTCATCTAAAGAGTCAAGATCTTGAGAAATTTTATCTTTCAAAAATGCACATGAACAAAAAACGACATCTCTTCATTTATTGAGCAAGATTATACATACATCACAATGCTTACACACAAAGCATTGTGATAATGTACTTTTGTGGAATCTAACTTGAAAAAAATGCATAAAACAAATTAGGCTCTTTAAAAGTCTCTATGTAATTTAAGCCTCTAGTACTGGAAACAATGCCAAGATGAAAGAAATATGACATATTGTAAAAAATAATGCTGACAATTTAACATAGTGAAAAAAAGAAAATAAATAGGAAACAAAAACTTTAAGAATGACATAAGAAAAAGTGCATCACAGATATAAATTATGGGCAATTGCATGGAGATAGTGGTTAAGAACTGACCAGATTTCACGATCATTCACTATATTTTGAAGTTATGCATCACATCATATAGCTGCTTTTTTTTTCTCATTTAGGACGTGGGTATCCTCAGTGAATATATTCACATTCATTTTCTTCATGGCACTGCTTTATTGAAATTCTATATTACACTGACATGAGCATTCCCTATTAACCTTTCTCATCTTCTGCTCAGGGATTTTGATCTTTTGGAAATTAGGCTTTAGAAATATTGACCTTTTGGGGTTTCAACATTTGGAATTGTGGCTTATGGGATTGTGTCTGTTTGGATCCAAGCCCACTAGATTCACACACTGTATTCATTCGTGCCTCCTAATTCTCCCTCTCCCTGCTGACGAAGTGCACAGATCACAGACATAGACTTGTTTTCACATGTGAATATCCCTGGACGGCCCATCATCTCTCAAGAAATTCACATATTCTCTGAGAATCCCCCTCATTCCCCTCTCAGTCACTGTCTCCCACGGTAACCACTATCCTAACTTTAGTGGACAGAGTAGTACTGCCTGTTTTGATCTTTATTTAAATGGAATTACTGAGCTGATACTCTTTGGGTCTGGCTATATTTGATCAAAAATAGATTAGTGACCTTCATCCATGTTGTAGAAATAACAATGTTTTCATGTTTGTGGGTGTACAGTATTCCTTTGTATATGTTCCAATATATTTACCCACGCTAGGGTGATGAACACTGGGGCTGTTTCTAGCATGCTACTGAGGGCATGCTTAGACACATCTTTTGCTGAATGAATGTATGCCTTTTCACTAGTACATACCTCAGAGGGGACATTCAGGAGCTTAGGGTGTATGGATGTTCTGCTTTAGATCACACTCCTGGGTCTCTTTTAGTCTCTAGCAGACCTATTGCCCACAATGTCTGCCTCCATCCCATTGTCCTTTTTCATTCTATTGGCTTGTTTTAGCAGACTGACCTGTGGTCCTGCAGCATGTCTCACCACCATTCATTTGTCTGTATGCTGCCTTCTTGTGTCATTTAACTTGTTGCTCTTTCCCAGTGTTTCTGATCATAGGAAGTCAGCCTCTGTGTCAAGGTTAGAGGCAGGTCTCACTCTTCTGATAAAAGAGTCAGAAGAGTGAGAGTAAAAGAGTCACCACTTCATCAGTGGTGCCATGTCTCCTACAGCATCCCAGCATAAAGCGCATGAGTTCTGGTGTTTTCACTCTTTACCATATCAGCACTGATCGTGGGTTCAGGTGATGACAGTCTCATTTCTCCTTTGACTGATTCCTTACTGACCTTTAACCAAAGTGTTTCATCCATCCTACATCAGTTCAGTCACTGGGGTTCTAGATATTGTTTCTTTTGTTAAACATAGCCTTCACTAAGCTTGGCTTAAATTTTTCAGTGAAGAAGAGCTCTCCCTCTTCAAGTGTGCCTATAGAGTAATCTTAAAATACACAGGAAGGGCAGAATAAAAGTTTAATTCTTTCCATTATGTTGCCAATATTCAGAGTAAGGAGTGGTTGCCCTTATTACTTCTAGTGGGGTACAAGATTCATTTTTTAAGTAAAACTTTTAAATTTTAAAACTCTTTCAGATTTACAGAATTATTGCAAGTATGATAAAGAGAATTTCCATACACTTCAAACTCAGTTTCCCTGTTATTATTATCTTACACTATCCTGTAATTTGTCCCCATTAATGAATCAATATTGATACATTGTTATTAGCTAAAGTTCATACTTTATTCAGATATCCTCGGTTATACTGAATTTTCTTTTATTGTTTCATGATCCCATTCAGGATACTTCATTACATTTGCTGGTCATACTTCCTTAGTCTTGTCTTAGTTGTAACGATTCCTGAGACTGCTCCTGTTTTTGATGATCTTAACACTTTTGAGGAATATTGGTCAGCTCTTTAGCACAAAATCCATCCAGTGGTATTTGTCTTATCTTTTTCTCCTGATTAGAATGGGGATATGACAACAGATCCTCCCCCACAATGAGTGATCACTCCTGCTTGTAGGGCATAGAGAAGGCACTTAGACCTGCACCCACCAGCACCCCACCCCTGAGCCACCACCACCTCCACTGTGACCACACACACAGTCTCCAGCAGAGGGCCCCCATCCCCCATCCAGCTGTATTGCCTCCACCATTGGTGAACACACGCAGGGAGGTAGGCACCCTGGCACCCACAAACACTCTACCACAGCTGTTTTACCTCTGCCTGCACAGTGCAGTGGATTCCAAACCTCAAGGAGCCAGAGAACAAAGATGGAACCCAATACAAATCCCCCAGAGTTAGAACATAGAGCCCAGGTGTTGAGTGTTGAGTGTTGGCCCCCTAAAATCTTCCAGAAACAAAACCAGCCAGCTGAATCCACCTTACACCACAATCGAACCTTCAAGGTCATCAAATGGGATAAAAGAAAAAATCCATCCAAAGGTCAGCAACCTCAAAAACTGAAGTTACATAAGCCCACAAAGATAGTAAGAATCAGTGCAAGGATAATAAGAATCAGTGCAAGAACCCTGATCCTTGATGAAGAGTAATGCAAAAATCCTCTCAACAAAATACTGGCAAACTAAATCCAGCAGCACATCAAAAAGCTTATCCACCACGATCAAGTAGGTTTCATCCCTGGAAACAAGTTGGTCCAATATATGCAAATCAATAAATGCAATTCATCACATAAACAGAACTAAAGAGAAAATCATACAATTATTTCAATAGATTCAGAAAAGACTTTCAATATAATTCTACACCCCTTCATGTTAAAAATTCTCAATAAAATAGGTGTTGAAGGAACATACCTCAAAATAATGAGATTCATCTATGACAAACTCACAGCCAACATCATACTAAATGGGCAAAAGCTTGATGCATTTCCCTTGAAAACTGGCACAAGAGAAGGACGCAGTCTCTCAGCACTCTCGTTCAACGTAGTACTGGAAGTCCTGGACATGACGATCAGGCAAGGGAAAGAAATAAAGGGCATCAAAATAGGAATAGAGGTAGTCAGTTAAACTATCCCTGTTTGCAGATGACATGACCTATATCTAAAAAACTCCATAGTCTAAGCCCAAAAGCTTCTTAAGCTGATAACATCAGAAAAGTCTCAGGATACAAAATCACGTACAAAAATCAGTAACATTGCTACACACCAACAACAGTCAAGCCAAGGGCCAAATCAGGAATGAACTCTCATTCACAATTGCCACAAAAAGAATAAAATACCTAGGAATACAGTTAGCCAGGGAGGTGAAAGATCTCTACAATGAGAACTATAAAACATTGCTCAAAGAAATCAAAGATGACACAAACAAATGGAAAAACATCCTATGCTCATGGATAAGAAGAATCAATGTCATAAAAATGGACATACTGCCCAAATCAATTTGTAGAATCAATGCTATTCGTATTGGACTACCATTGAGATTCTTTATGCAACTGGAGAAAAAAAAAACTATTTAAAACTTATATAAAACCAAAAAAGAGCCCAAATAGCCAAGGCAATCCTAAGCAAAAAGAACAAAGTTGGTGGCTTCACACTACCCAACTTCAAACTACACTACAGGTCTATAATAATCAAAATAGCATGGTACTGGTACAAAAAGACACATAGATTAATGGAACAGAATTGAGAACCCAGAAATAAGGCCACTCACCTACAACTATCTGATCTTCAACAAACCTGACAAAAACAAGTGATGGGGAAAAGATTCCCTATTCAACAAATGGTGCTGGGATAATTGGCTAACCATATGCAGAAGATTAACACTGGACCCTGACTGGGTGTGGTGGTTCACTCTTGTAATCCCAGCACTTTGGGAGGCCAAGGCGGGCATATGACGAGATCAGGAGATCGAGACCATCCTGGCTAACACAGTGAAACCATGTCTCTACTAAAAATACAAAAACTAGCTGGGCGTGGCGGGTGCCTGTAGTCCCAGGTATTCAGGAGGCTGAGGCAGGAGAATGGCGTGAACCCGGGAGGCAGAGCTTGCAGTGAGCCGTGATCACGCCACTGCACTCCAGCCTGGGCGACATAGTGAGACTCCTCATCTCAAAAAAAAAAAAAAAAAAACCTGGACCTTTCCTTATACCATATACAAAAATTAACTCAAGATGGATCAAAGACTTAAATGTAAAACTTCAAACTATGAAAACCCTGGAAAATAACCTAAACAATGCCATTCAGGACATAGCAATGGGCAAAGATTTCATGACAAACATGCTAAAAGCAATTGCAAAAAAGCAAAAATTGACAAATGGGATCCAGTTAAACCAAAACGCTTCTGCACAGCAAAGGAAACTATCAACAAAGTGAAGAGACAACCTACAAAATGGGAGGAAATTTTTGCAAACTATGCATCTTACAAAGATCTAATATCCAGCATCTATAAGGAACTTAAACAAATTTACAAAAATAAAATAAACTACCCCATTAAAAAGTGGGCAAAGGACATGAACAGAAACTTTTCAAAAGAAGACAGAAAACATACATGCAGCCAATAAGCATATAAAAAAACCTCAACATCACTGATCATTAGAGAAATGCAAATGAAAACCACAATGAGATACCATCTCACACCAGTCAGAATGGCTATAATTAAAAAATCAAAAAATAACAGATGCTGAGGATGTTACAAAGTAAAAGGGATGCTTATAAACTGTTGATGAGAGTGTAAATTCGTTCAACCATTATGGAAGATAGCATGGCAGTTCCTCAAAGACCTAAAAACAGAAATACATTTTGACCCAGCAATCCAATTATGGGTATATACCCAAAAGAATATAAATCATTCTATTATAAAGACACAAGCACATGTATGTTCATTGTAGCATTATGGACAACAGCAAAGACATGAAATCAACCTAAATGCCCATCAATGATGGACTGAATAAAGATAATATGGTACAAATACACTATGGAATACTATGCAGCCATAAAAAATAATGAGATCCTGTCCTTTGCAGGAACATGGATGGAGCTGGAGGTCATTATTCTAAGCAAACTCATAAAAGAACAGAAAAACGAATACCACATGTTCTCACTTATAAGTGGGAGCTAAATGATGAGAACACATGAACACATAGAGGGGAACAAGGCACACTGGCACCTCTCAGATGGTGGAGGGTGGGAGGAGGAAAAGGATCAGGAAAAATAATGAATGGGTACTAGGCTTAATACCTGGGTGATGAAATAATCTGTAAAACAAAGCCCCATGACACAAGTTTACCTACATAACAAACCTGCACATGTACCCTTGAACTGAAAATTTAAAAAAAATTTTTTTTTAAAGAATGGAGATAGGAACATTTAGGGGAAGATCTCAGAGGTAAAATGTCATTCCCATTACATCATATAAAAGGAAATTACTAGACATATGAATGGTTTCTCATGGTTGATGTTAGCTTTGATATACAGTTATTCTGTCAACCTACAGTAATCAAGAAAGTATGCTATTGGCAAAAGAACAGATACATATCAATGGAACTAAGTAGAGCCCAAAAAAAGACACACAAATATAGTCTACTGATTTTTGACAAAGGTGCAAATTCAATTCTATGGAGAAATGACAGTCTTTCCAACAAAAGGTACCTGAACAAATGCATATCAATATGCAAAGAAATGAACCTAGAAAGAGCCTTACAACTTTCACAAAGAATTATCTCAAAATACTTCACAGACTCAAATATAAAATGTAAAATTATAGAATTTCTGGAAGAAAACATAAGTGGAGATCTACATGGCCTTGAAATTGGTGAGGGGTTTTTACATACAACATCAAAAGCATGCCCATAGAAGACAAAATTGAAAAGGTGGACATTCTGAAAATTAAAAACAAAACTACTGCTCTGTAAAAGACACTGGTAAGAAAAAGGGAAGATAAGCTACAGACATTAAGAAAATATTTGCAAAACGTACATCTCATAGAGGACTTGTGTCAAAAATCTACAGAGAAAGTATAAAACTAAACAATGAGAACTATTCAGAATATACAGAGACTGCTTAAAAGTAAATAAGAAAACAAACTTAAGAAACCTCTATTAATAGATGTGCAAAAACTCTGAACAGACAAATCAACAAAAAACATGTCCACATAAAAAATAAGCATAAGACAACATAGTCAATGTCATTCTTTATTAGAGAATTATGAATTAAATAACAAAGATACACACTTATTAGAATGTCCAAAATCCAAATACTGACAATACCAATTCCTGGCAACAGGAAAGATGGTTTGTCAGTTGATTTTTTTTACAAAGCTGAACAAATTCTTGACACTCCTAGGTATACACTGAATTAATGTGCAAACTTATGCCCACAAAAGAAACTTGCATATGAATGGATGTGGCAGCTTATTTAATAATTGGCCCAAACTGGAAGCAACGAAGATGTTCTTCAAGAGACAAATGAATAAACAAACTGTGGTCCAACAACAATGGAACACTATTCATCAACCAAAAGATGTACTTATCAAGGCACACAAAAACATGAATTAATCTTAAATGCTTAGCTCTAAGTAAAAGAAGCCAGTCCAAAAAGGTTACATAGTATATGATCCAATTTACCTGACGTTCTCCAAAGACAAGACTATAACGACAGTAAAAATACCTATTGTGGCCAGGGATCAGGGGTGGGGAAAAGGTATGACTAGGATAAGCAGAAGAAATTTATTAGACTGGAGAAACTATTCTCTAGGCTACTTTAATGATTGATTGTATCATGTCATGGTTGATGACATGTTGTCAAAAAATGGAATATGTTATGCATTTGTCAAAAAAGGATAAAACTTTAAAGCACAAAGAATAAATCTCAATGTATGCAAAATTGAAAAAATTAGGAGATTGAGGAATGCCGAGGTGGAGTATAGAACATGACAAAACAATATAACTGTGTTACAAATCTATGAAACAACCTTTAATGAGTATCTGGGGATATGGTGCTGGCCTAAGTACCTGTGGAAGTCAGTGTCTGAGACCGAAGTTAAAAGAAACTGTACTGAAGCAGTATTGTCTGGCTTCTAAAGCTATTTCCCACAGGGATTGGGTTTAAGAATTCTGCTTATAGATATGTGTATATACACAGGTTAATGTACAAAAATATATATCCTTACTCTGAGAATTGAAGTGGCTAGGAATCACAAATCCTCAGGACCAATGAGCATGCCTAACACCTACCTCTCACATTCCAGTACTCTTCTCCCATAAAAGGAAGCAGAAAACCATGGAAAATGGACTCTTCTATGACTGGAACAGGAAATATAAATAGGAGCCTGCATCATCTTGTCATACCATAAGGTAAGACAGAGCTACAAACAAGTGTAATGACTCAGTTGCTTGAAAGGGACATCAGAGCCAATGGAAAGAGCCTCCAATGGACAAAGATGAACAATTTGAGCAGCAAAATAAAAGTGGTGTTGAATTATAACCCCAAACATATAATAAATTACCATGAGTTCATCTGAGATAAATCGAAGTTTAAAAAAATACAAATAATGGGGGAGAATAAACAAATCTCCCATTGAGTTGAATCCCAAATCATTCATGTCAATACTATCCCTTCCCAAGAAGGTGGACCATACTTCCCTACTACCCAATGGGCTGCCCTTAGTGACTTTCTTTTATAAAGCACAATACAGAAAGGGGGGAATGTAATAACCTTGCAGAGGGAAATACTGACAAACACTACCTCAGCCAGTTGATCAGTCAACATCAACAGTGATGAGTCATGGTGCTAAAATATCATGTAATGAGAATGTCATTTCACCTGTCTGGTCTCCTACCCCAAAACAATTACTCAAGTCTATATATGAAAAAAACTCAGACAAATACCAAATGAGGGTAATTCCACAAATAGCCTGATCAATACTCCCCAAAACTGTTAAAGTCATCAAACACAAGAATAGTCTGAGAAACTATCACAGCTTAGAGGATTCTAAGGAGACGTGATGACTAAAGCAGCATGGTATCCTAGATAGGATCCTGAAACAACGACAGGAATGTGCAGGTGAATATTGATTTGTGAATTATGAAGAATGTATCATATTATTGTATGATGCTAATAATAGGAGAAACTGGACATGATGTATAGGAAAACCCTCTTGACTGTCTTCACAACTTTTCTGTAAATTTAAAATTACTCTAAAATGTTTACTAAAAAAAAAAACAGTTAAAAGATGGGGAAAAAAGCCAAAAATGGGGAGAAAATACTTGTAAACCCTGTGTCGGATAAAGGATTTGTATACTGAATGAATACACACCTTATAACACGCAATCATATAAAGATGAAGAGTCTAATAAAATAGTAAATGATTTGAAGACTTCAGCAGTGAAGATACACAGATCACAAAAAAGCATATGAAAAGATGATTACCATAATTATTCAATAAAAATGCAAATGTAAGCAGCAATAACATTCTTCTACCCACCTGTTACAATTGATACAATGCGACAACCTGAAAATACCAAATTGTACAAAAGATGTGTAGTTATCTTTCATTGCTGGTAGAGAAGAAAAAAAACACGTTCACTCTAGAAGGGATTTTGGCTATTTCTAATATAGCAAAACTTAGACTTACCATTACACACAGTAATTGTACTCCTAGGTTTTATCAAGGAGAATTGGAAACAGGTTCATACACACAAAATCATGTACACAGAAACATATACAGCAGCTTATTTATAATTGACAATCAAGACTTTTTCCAATTAGTGAATGGATAAAACCAATGGTACATCCACACACTGAAAATGTATTTAAAGCTCAATCCACCCTCTACCGTTCTAAGGCAGGCAGGTTTGTGGGTCAGTTCCACCAAGTGGTCAGGGAAAACGAATCACCATTTTAACTCTTCCAAATAATCCCAAAACACGGGCAATTATTCAATGAATTCTCCAAGGCTCCCTCTCCAGCATTGGAAAAACAAACAAAAAAAGAAAAAACAGATAAAGACATCCAGCACTTATAAAAAGAACATGTGAGCCAAGTGTTCACTCATATTGCAGCAAATGTCCTAAATAGATAATTGTATATTCAACACAACAGTGGACTAATGAACAAGCAGCTCGTATGCAAGGAATACAAATACAGAAAAAGCCTCTGAAATGAATTTTATTATATTTTCAACTTAACATTTTTAGCAAATGAAGATTAAAAGGCACTTTAATTTTCTAAAACTGACAGGAAACATACTTGAACATGAAATGTTAGAAGCATTCCCATTCTTGTCAGGAGCAAGTCATTGATGTATGCTTTCACTGCTACCATTCATACCTGCACTGAATATCGAAATGAAAAAGAGTCAGAGCTATGAATATCAAGATGAAAAAGAGGTATGACGATTGAAAAGAAATAGATAGTATTTTTCACAATTTGACTATCAAGAAAATTCAAAGGAAGAGACACACGGAATATTCAAATGAATAAGAGACTTCAGAAGACAACATACGAAGACCACCGCAGCGAATACAAGAGATGTGCCACACTTAAGCAACTTAGAACATTAAATTAAAAATATATGATCCCCGATAGCATTTAAATCCAAAATATAAAGAAGAAGCCTAACCAAAATACGCAAGATATTTACAGAAGCAACTGTACAAGTTTGCTGACAGATTCAGAGAAAAAATTCCCAAATAAATGGAGTAGTATATGATGTTCACTGATGAGGAACAGAATATGGAAAAGGGGTAAATCTTACTTAAATTAAATAAAGAGTGAATGCCTACCTGTAGCTGCCAAAGTGACAATCAAGCCCAGGCTGCTGTGCTCTACTTCCAGAATGGACTGTGGAAAAATATAGAAGGGAAAAAGAAAAATAAAACCACAATATCAGCAACAAAGTCTAAACAACGAAACAGAGAAAAACCCTGGGGAAGATTGAAGGCTGTGTTGAACTGGTGCTTGTGCTCTGGGCAGGTGGAGAGGCAGGGAGGTTGAGGAGGTCTGCAGCCACTGCAGATGACAGGGTGAGTTGCAGGAAAAGTTTTAAAGGACCATACCACATCAAAGCACAATCTGAGTCTGCACCTCAAAACATGAGGTCAGTAGCCCAGGGGTACTATCAGGACACCAGGAAAATTTGATTGATTGAGAAACTATGGCTCCAGAGTTCTGCTAATAACAACTAGAAACAAAGAGTAGGTTAGGACTGACTTTCCAAAATATTATTATTTTAATCAAATATATATAATGAACTAGAAATAGAATAGTATGAATGAATCACACATTATATGAGTAGATATTGTTTGATAAAATAAGTACGTATAGTCGACATACATATATGTATATTTGTAAAGACATATACATATACATACATATAATTATACTTACCTAATATGAACATATACATACATATACGTGTTTATGCATATAAACATAAATATAATGCACATATACGATTGGCATAGATTTAACATTTGTTTCTTACTATATGAATGAGAATTAAAATATGAAAATCACTAAAGTGAACTAGGAATTGTTAGATAACTTCAAAACTCAGGATCTTAAATTTCTTGCAGCTACTCAGCTTCTTCAGTGTGAAAATAAATCATTTAGTACGAAAGGTTTGCAAAATCCTCTTCTAGCTGGGGAAGAGCCCCCGTGGGAAGGTGTGCCTCTTCTCCCAGAGGTCACTACAATCATAGGTGCTGCAACCCCACAGGGAGAATCTGGCCTGGGACCCGCAGCCATTCTCTGCAAGGGGTGCAGCTGTGCAAATGCTCAGAGGTGACAGAAACAGAGCATCTCCTAAAAGAGCCAAGAGTCAGGAAGAGGACCCTCCTGAGTGAGGACTGAGGGTTCACCCACACCACATAGAGGGGCCACAGAATTCAGCTCAGACCCTCATGTCTGCCCTGAAAGACCCCAGCAGCCTTGTCCTCCCACCACACCCTTCCCCCCACTGCCACCAAGGGGACTTGGAATCAGAACCTTGGTCTGAGGGAGGCAGACACCATCAGAAGAGTACGGGGCTCCAGGATCCGCCAGATCTCAAAATGAGAACCTTGAGGGATGACTGAGCCGCTCCTCCCTCATCCCCCGCCCCACTGGAATCCGGTTCCGCCCCTGCTGTCCACCCAGGTGAGCCCTAGGTGGACGGATGTGACGCCACTGACGTGGCCGCGGGGATCAGAGAGAAGCCTGGTTCTAAGGGATCAGCTTGAGATCGACTGAGGGAAGTGGGCCCAGATTCTGTGAGGAGGCAAGGTAAGACCCTGAGGGAGGACTGTGGAAGCCCCCACCCCTCATGTAGAACCCAAAATAATCTAGCGCCTCCCCTGCTGCCAGCCCTGGACCACTAGGGGGCAGACTTGTCTGGTTGGACCACCCCTAGCCAGCCCTGCGCTTAAGTCCCAGGGGAATCTGGAGTGAGAGCTTGGTGTGACCAGAGCAGGGCTGGTTACCAGAGGGCAGGGCCCAGATTCTGCCAGGCATCAAGGGCAGGACCCTGAGGGAGGGCTGAGGCCCCACAGAGCATATCTCTGCCCCTACTGTCAGCCCTGGGCATGGCGGCCGGGCATGGCGGCCGGGCATGGCGGCTGGGCTCGCTGATTCTGACGTCCCCATCCGGGGATGATGCAGCGAAGGGGCTTCATAAGCACGGCCTCAGAGGAGCAGAGGGAGGGCCCAGGCCATGCTGGGAGATGAGGGAGGCCTGAAGGGGACCCAGGAGCCCAGAACAGGAGGCCCACCCTACCTGTCTGAGACTGAGGCGCCTCCACATTTGGCCTCAGGAATCTGAGGGACTGAGACTCAAGTCAGCAGGAGGGTGGTGCCCAGCCCTTCCAGGAGTCAAGGAGAAGAAGAGGGAGGACTCAGGGGATCTTGGACTCCAAATCAGTGGAGATCTCAGCCCTGGGAGGTCCCATGATCTGTGGCTGCATGTGGCACATCCTTGTTGCGTTTTCAGGGTGTCAGAAAGGAGAGGGCTGTGGTTTGAGGAGTGAAGTCTCAGGTCACTGGAGAGAGGTGCCCCAGAGCCCTTAAGGAGGACTCAGCAGATCTCCCATCACTGACCTAAGAAACCTGCTCCTGCTCTCAGGTCTGGGCACTCCAGGCCTGGAAGGGAAGTGTTCCCCCCACCCCCGACTTTCTGGTCGGTGGCCTCAAGGAGATGGTGGCCTTGGCATGCAAGACACATCCATGGTTCAGCAGGAAGGAAAGGGCCATGCCTTGTCATGGAGTAAATATGAATACCTGGATGACACCCAGACAGAGAAAGACCCCATGAAAGCTACTACTTCTGTCAGCCTTGGGAATCCCATGCAGGGGTGTCTGTGTAGTGCCCCCGTTACTTCTGCCTCCCGGGTCTCAGGGAGGTGGTGACCTCAGTCTGAAGGGCATCCTCAGCTCAGCAGAGGGAGACACACCTGTTCAACAGAGGGACGGGATCACAACATCTGCAGGAGCCAAGGTGTGTACCCTTTGTGATGACTGGGAGTACTCCTGGCCTGGAAAGAAGGGACCCCACAAAGTCTGGCTAACTTTGGTTATTATCTGTGGGGAACCCCATCAAGGGTGGCCCTAAGTGGCAATCTCACCTGTACCATGGGCAGGAAGTTGGGGAAGCTCAGGAAGATGAGGTATTCGTGGTAAGGGGAGATGTCTGTTCATATTAGGGTGTTGTGGGTTGAGGAAGGGCAGGCTCCATCAGGGGAAAGATGAAGAACCCCCTGAAGGCCTTAAAACCCACCGCTCAAGAACAAGTAGGGACAGACTCTAGTGTCATCCATGGACACCCCACCCAGTGGTCATCAGATGTGCTGTCTCCTCATTTCTCTCTTGGGATCTCAGGGAAGCGAGGACCTTGTTCTCAGAGAGTGACTCAAGACAAAACAAGGACCCCCATCTGGGCAACAGACTCACTGGTCCAAGAATCTACAAGAGTCTAGGTGACAACACTGAGGGAAGATTGAGGATAGCCTCGATGGTTCTCCTAGCAGGCAAAAAACAGATGGGAGCCCAACAGAAATCTGCCCTGCCTCTGCTGTCACCCCAGAAAGCATGAGCAGGACTAGCAGCTGAGGCCCCCTGTGTGATACCAGACTCATTGGTCTCAGGGAGAAGAAGGCCTTGGTCTGAGGGGGCTGCATTCAGGTCAACAGAGGGAGGGTCCAAGACCCTGCCAGGAGTCAGGGACTCACAGGACACCACTCACCAAACACACAGGACTGAACCCCTCCCTGCACCTTCTGTCAGTCATGGGAAGTGCAGGAAAAGGTGATTGGATGGAATCCCCTCACTTGCTCTTCCAGTGTCTCCTGGAGATAGGTCCTTGGATTGAGGAAGTGGCCTCAAGTCAGCCCAGGGAGAGTTTCAGAACCTGCAGGCATCAAGATGAGGACCAACCAGGATCCTCACCCTAGGACACATGGGCCCCAATGTATTTTGTGTAGCTATTGCTGTTTTCTCACCCTAGGACAGGACACATGGACCCCAATGTACTTTGTGTAGCTATTGCTTTTTCCCCAGGAGGCCTTGGGCACGGGGGGCCAGATGTGGGTCAATTTATGTCCTTCTCTTTCATATCAGGGATGTGAACTCTTGATCTGAAAGTTTCTCAGGTCAGGAAAAGGGCCAGATCCGGGCCCTGCCAGGAGAAAGGTGAGGGCCCTGAGTGAGCACAGAAAGGACCATCCACACAAAATAGTGGGGAGCTCACAGAGTCAGGTTCAACCTCCTGACAGCACTGGGGTGCTGAGGCTGTGCTTGCATCTCAGCCTGAGTTCTCCCTCGATTTATCTTCTAGGAGCTTCAGGAACCAGGCTGTGAGGTCTTGGTCTGAGGCGGTATCTGCAATCACAGAGCATAAGAGGCCCAGGCAGTACCAGCAGTCAAGCTGAGGTGGTGTTTCCCCTGTATGTATACTAGAGGCCCCTCTGGCATCAGAACAGCAGGAACCACACAGTTCCTGGCTCTACCAGCCCTTCTGTCAGTTTTGGAACCTCTGCCTTTGCCCGGAGGCTGCACCCTGAGATGCCCTCTCAATTCCTCCTTCAGGTTCACAGGGAACAGGCCAGCCGGGAGGTCAGGAGGCCCCAGAGGAGCACTGAAGGAGACCTGTAAGTAGGCCTTTGTTAAGGCATCCAGGGGTGGTACCCGGCTGAGGCCTTTCACACGCTTCCTTTCTCCCCAGGCCTGTGGGTCTCAATTGCCCAGCTCTGGCCCACACTCGCCTGCTGCCCTGACCTGAGTCATCATGCTTCTTCGGCAGAAGCGTCAGTCCTGCAAGGCTGAGGAAGGCCTTCAGGCCCAAGGAGAGGCACCGGGGCTTATGGATGTGCAGACTCCCACAACTGAGGAGCAGAAGGCTGCATCCTCCTCCTCTACTCTGATCGCAGGAACCCTGGAGGAGGTGCCTGATTCTGGGTCACTGAGTCCTCCCCAGAGTCCTCAGGGTGCCTCCTCTTCCTTGACTATCACCAACAACACTCTATGGAGCAAATCCAGTGAGGTTTCCAGCAGCAACGAAAAGGAGGGGCCAAGCACCTCCCCAGACCCAGCTCACCTGGAGTCCCTGTTCCAGGAAGCACTTGACGAGAAAGTGGCTGAGTTAGTTCATTTCCTGCTCCACAAATATCAAATTAAGGAGCGGGTCACAAAGGCAGAAATGCTGGAGAGTGTCATCAAAAATTACAAGAACCACTTTCCTGAGATCTTCAGCAAAGCCTCTGAGTGCATGCAGGTGATCTTTGGCATTGACGTGAAGGAAGTGGACCCCGCCGGCCACTGCTACGTCCTTGTCACCTGCCTGGGCCTCTCCTATGACGGCCTGCTGGGTGATGATCAGAGCAAGCCCAAGACCGGCCTCCTGATAATCGTTCTGGGCATGATCTTAATGGAGGGCAGCTGTGCTCCCGAGGAGGTAATCTGGGAAGCGTTGAGTGTGATGGGGCTGTATGATGGGAGGGAGCACAGTGTCTATTGGGAGCTCAGGAAGCTGCTCACCCAAGAGTGGGTACAAGAGAACTACCTGGAGTATCGTCAGGCACCCGGCAGTGATCCTGTGCGCTACGAGTTCCTGTGGGGTCCAAGGGCCCTCGCTGAAACCAGCTATGTGAAAGTCCTGGAGCATGTGGTCAGGGTCAATGCAAGAGTTCGCATTTCCTACCCATCCCTGCATGAAGCAGCTTTGAGAGAGGAGGAAGAGGGAGTCTGAGCAGAAGTTGCAGTTAGGGTCAGTGGGGCAGGTTGCTGGAGGGTCTGGGCCAGTGCACTTTCCAGGGCCACAAACAAGCCCTTCCCTGTCCTCTTACATGAGACCCATTCTTCACTCCGTTTGAAGAGAGCAGTCACCGTTCTCAGTAGTGGGGAGCATGTCGGGTGTGAGGGAACACAGTGTGGACCGTCTCTCAGTTCCTGTTCTATTGGGTGATTTGGAGGTTTATCTTTGTTTCCTTTTGGAATTGTTCCAATGTTCCTTTTAATGGATGGTGTAATGGACTTCAACATTCATTTTATGTATGACAGTAGGCAGACTTACTGCTTTTTATATAGTTTAGGAGTAAGCATCTTGCTTTTTCATTTATATTGGGAAACCCATGTTGTTTCTTGAATTCAGACACTGTAAGAGCAGAGGATTAAGGTTTTTTTAGAAATGTGAAACAACATAGCAGTAAAATACATGAGATAAAGACATAAAGAAATTAAACAATAGTTAATTCTTGCCTTCTTTGTACCTCTTGGTGTACCCTATGTATCTGAATTTGCTTGGCTTCTTTGAGAATGAAACTGAATTAAATATGAATAAATAAGTCCCCCTGCTCACTGGCTCATTTTTTCCCAAAACATTCATTGAGCTTCTGCTATTTGGAAGGCCCTGGGTTGGTATTGGAGATGCTAAGGTAAGCCAGGCCCACCCCTGACCTTAGGGTGGTAGAGTCTAGTATCTGCAGTCACATAACTAAGGTGGCCAGCTATCTTTTAAGATCTAAAGGGAAAATAAGAGGGATGAGCATGTGGAGCAACAGGTGAGAGTGGTGGAGTGTACATGCCCTGAGCCAAGGCCTTTTGGGCTTTGGAAAACTGCAGTACCTTTTGGGTGAGCTGACTCTAATGAAGCGGGGTGGGGCCAGAGCCAGATTCTCAGAGGACAAGAGAAAAGCTTGGAAGGGAAACCTGCTCAGCAGTTCCTTTTGGATGATGGATGAAACAGAGAGGCATCTCCTCCTGGGGCAGGAATGGGAGGTGTCCTGCACTCTTGTCTCAGTGAGGTTGAACACAGCACACAAAGTTGGTGATGGATACCCATCATACACATGGGTTTCCTGAGAGATAAGCATGAATCTGCTGAGATGTGAGGCCCAGATGCCACTGGACGTGTGCTTGTTTTCCTGGTTGTGAGAGCCAGAGCTCACTGTATTAAAAAGGCATTCTGATTAGCTTATCTGAAGCGCAATTTGGCCAGTTTTAACAAGGGAAAGATTTGGGGTGGTGATATAATGAATGAAAATGGTGGTTTAGATGGAAAAGAAGCTGAGAGAGAGGGAAGGACTTTATTCTTGACTCATATTCTAGGAGCTCTGAGTTGCATTCCAGTTGAGGAAGACTCCTGCACATTGAAATTTTGAAGTATACCCTCTGAGTGGGTAAACTTACTGAAATTCATTGACGAAACTTCCTTTTTTGGCTAAGTAGTTCTTACAGGTCCTCATAAGCTGCATATTTTCTGATAAGTCTTGGAGAAATCAACAAGAACAAAATCCAAGAGTGCTAGGATCTGGGGTCAAATAGTAGAAACATAGTCATCTGCCGTTCTTTAAACTTCTAAATTACACAAGGCCCTGAGCCAGGTGCATCATTTACATTGCATACACTCCAACAGTGCTATTGTATAGGGATCATCACACCTGCTTCACAGATGTAGAACCCAAGGCTCACAGGGCTTGGGCATTTCCCAGGATCACATGGCTAGTAATAGGGCTGGAACCAGATCTCTAGTGTGATTCCTATGGAGCCCACGCTCTTCCCATTCCTGACAGCCTGACGCCCACCTCCTGAGTAGCAAGTAGTTTATTTCTCAGCACTGCATCATGTCTCTCAGGTGACAAAAAGAAGGAGCCTGAGGCCAAGGTACTAAAAGCAGGCCAAAAGAAGGTGACAACGAGAATCAAACAGCATTAGGGGCATGGTGGTTCCCCTGGGAGCTGACTGTTGGGTGCTTTCTGTTGAGCACCTACTATCAAACATGTTATGGGAGAGCCTACAAGTGCTCATCCACATATTGGATTCTCTCCTTCAGCACATAGGACAAGTACACTCCAAGACAGCATTTCTGTCTGGCTCCAGCACTTTCCTGAATTACAACACCCTTCATCTGGTCCCCCTCATGTACCTTCTGTTCCATCTCTGGAAACCTAGCCTGCTGCTTGCTCTTCCCTGCTACATCTTGAGGCTGCACAGAATCACCTGTCCTCCCCAGGACATGGAACATTCCTATCCCCTGCAAAAGTTCCCTGACTTTTCCACCACTCACCCTCAGTCCTGTCCCACAGCCACAGCCATTCTGGACTGTAACTTTAGACACCTGGTCCTCTCTCCCTGGGAGTCCTCTAAATACTCTTTGTTTTCTCAGTGGGGTGTGAGTGAAGTCTGCATTGCACATAATATCTTGATTCTTGGGATACAGCACAGAAGGTAGAGAGTAGTTTGTCTAAGTCACTAGCATATTTGCAGAAGGATTGTGATGAGCTTCTTATTCAAAGCTGGGGACTGAACAAGCAAATGGATGGTGCTCAGGAATCCCATTCCTTCATAAAAGGTAGAAGAAGAGCAGCCATCTCCTGAAACTGAATTCTTACAAATCCTGGGCTCCTCCTAGGATGTGAGAAACTGTTCCTTGGTGGACACGCCAGCTGGAATTTGAAAAGAACCAGCCTTCCACTGCCTCCTGTCTGGCATCTGCCCCCAGGAACATATTGGCTTTCAGTGTGACTAGTGGCACCTATACAGGTGTTCAGACAACAATCATATGGAGGGTAGCAGAGAAGGTGGGTAAGATTCTGCCCCTGCATCAGATGGAAAGAGGAAATCCGCAGCCTACTGAGAAGACAGAAGGTGTTGCAAAAGGAAGGGCAGAAAACGCTATGGCGTGAAGAAGGTGAACTCACCCAGCTGACCTTACAGGATTATCTTCAAATTAGATGGGTTAATGCATTTGGAAGCATCTGACACATAGCAGTCCCTTACAGATTCAGAGAAATTCAAAGAAAATCTGATCTCAGAAACTTCTCCAAGAAATTAAGGGTGTAGTTATCATGACAAATTATAGTTTGTGTATAGTTGCCTTTATTTCTAGCTGTGTTCAAAGCCAATGCTTCTCAACAACAGTATTATTTTTTAATTTCTCAGATTGACATCAGACATTAGGACTTGCCTGATCTATCAAAAAAGCTAACTATTGGTTTTGTAAAGTTCATTTATTATTTCTCGGAAATTTCTGAAATTTTAATTTCATTAATTTTTCTCTTCCTATCTATACCACCCCATCTCTTTCTTTGCCTTAGTTTTAACGTACTTTTCCTCTACTGGTTATTTAAGAGCAAATTTTAGATGTTTTATTTGAGCCCTCTGTTACTTTCTAATGTAAGCATTTAAGGACATAAATGTTTCCATAGGCACTACCTTAGCTGAATTCCACAAATATTAAAACATCATATTTCCATTTTTATTTATCAGAAAATGGCTTTTAGTTTTCCTCAAGAATTTTTTTAAACTTAAAGTAGTAACAATGTGTTGTTTATTTAAAAATACTTGGGGACTTTATAGGTATGTCCTTTGTTATATTTGTACTTTATTCCTTTATAGATTTTTAAACTATACTTTATACAATTTTGGTTGTTTTAAATTTTTATGGGTTGTTTAATGGTCTATCTTGGTAAAAACTCCACATACACTTGAAAATATTATACATTCTGTTCTTATTCTGTGGAGTGTCCAGTAAAGGCCAATCAGATCAAGTTAGTTCCTTGTGTTGTCAGTTTCTTCTATAACCTTGCAGAGTTTCTGTCTACTTCAGCCATTTAATCAGAGAGGAGTTTTGCAGTCTCCAAATGCAAGTGTAGATTTGACTATTTATCCTTTCAGTTCTATCAGATGTTGTTTTGCATATTTTGAAATAATGCTTTTAGGTGAATTAACGGGATTATGTCTTCTTTCTTAATTAACTCTTTTATCATTGCATAATGTCCCTATTTATCCATGGTAATTTTCCTTCCTATAAAGTTTTAAAAAGTTTACTCAATGTAATCACTCCAACTTGCTTTTTTTAATTTTTAATTTCATTATTTAAATTAACAGTAATTTTGTTTTCTTTATGTGTCCTGTTCTGTGGCCTTAGCTCATGTGTAGATTTAGGGAACCACCACCATCAAATCATTTTCCACAATGGTTGTACGATTTTCATAATTCCCACTAGCAACATATCAGATTTAAAATTGTTCTTCATCTTTGGTAGCACTTAGTAATGGTTCTTTGTTGTTGTCGTCGTGGGTTTTTTTGTCTTTTTTTTTTTTTTTTTTTTTTTTTTTGAGACAGAGTCTCACTCTCTTGCCCAGGCTGGAGTGCAGTGGTGTGATCTCAGCTCACTGCAGCCTCTGCCTCCTGGGTTCAAGCCAGTCTCCTGCCTCAGCCACCCGAGTAGTTGAAATTACAGGCATGCACCATCATGCCTGGCTATTTTTTTTTTTTTTTTTTGTATTTTTAGTAGAGATGGAGTTTCACCATGTTGGCCAGGCTGGTCTCGATCTACTGGCCTCAAGTGATCCGCCTGCCTCAGTCTCCCAAAGTGCTGGAATTACAGGCTTTGAGTCACAGTGCCCAGCCATGTCTTTTAAATATCTTCTTCAAATATATGTTACCATATCTCATTATGGTTTAATATGCATTTCTCTAATAGCTGTGATGTAGAATAATTTTTCATGTGCTTATTTGTCATGAATATGTCCACATTGGAAAATGCCTTCAAACAACTAGGCATGGAAAGAACATACCTCAAAATAATATGAGCCATCTATGAAAAACGCACAGTCAACATCATATTGAATGACCAAAAGCTGGAAGCATTCCCCATGAGAAGTGGAACAAGACAAAGATCCACACTCCCACCACTCCTACTCCACATGGTACTAGAATTCCTAGTCAGAGCAATCAGGCAACAAAAAGATACAAAAAGGAATCCAAATAGGAAGAGAGGAAGTCAAATTCTCTCTCTTAGCAGATGATATGGTTTTATGCCAACAAAACCTCATAGTCTGTGCTCAGAAGCTCCTAGGTCAGATAAATAACCTCAGCAAAGTTTCAAGATACAAAATCAGTGTACAAAAATCAGTAGTATTTCTATACGTCAACAGTATTCACAAAGAAAGCCAAATCAAAAACAAAATCCCATTCACAATAACGATGAAATTATAAAATACCTAGGAATACAACTAATCAGGGAAGTGAAAGATCTCTACAATAAGAATTACAAAACACTACTGAAAGAAATTGGAGTTGACACAGACTAATGGAAAAATACTCCATGCTCATGGATAGGAAGAATCAATATTGTTAAAATGGCCATACTGCCTAAAGCAGCTTACTGATTTTTTTAATTTTATAATTTCTTTCTGTTTATTATTGATTTATTTTTATTATTATTTTTTATTATACTTTAAGTTCTAGGGTACATGTGCACAACATGCAGGTTTGTTACATATGTATACATGTGTCATGTTGGTGTGCTGTACCCGTAACTCGTCATTTACATTAGGTATATCTCTAATGCTATCCCTCCTCCCTCCCCCCACCCCACAACAGGCCCTGGTGTATGATGTTCCCCACCCTGTGTCCAAGTGATCTCATTGTTCAATTCCCACCTATGAGTAAGAACATGCAGTGTTTGGTTTTCTGTCCTTGCAATAGTTTGCTCAGAATGATGGTTTCCAGCTTCATCCATGTCCCTACAAAGGACATGAGCTCATCCCTTTTTTATGGCTGCATAGTATTCCATGGTGTTTATGTGCCACTGATTTAATGCTATTTCTATCAAACTACCAATGATATCTTTCGTGTAATTAGAAAAAAATATTCTACAGTTCATACAGAACCAAAAAAAGAATGTAAATAGCCACAGCAATCCTAAGCAAAAAGAGCACAGCCACAGGCATCACACTAGTCAACTCTAAACTGTACTATAAAGCTACAGTAACCAAAACAGCAATAATATTGGTAGAAAAACAGACACATAGACCAATGAAAGAGGTTAGGGAACCCAGAAATAAAGCCACACACATACAACCATCTGACATTCAACAAAACTGATAAAAACAAGCAATGAGGAAATGACTCCCTATTTAATAAATGGTGCTGGAATAAATGGCTAGCCATAGGCAGAAGATTTAATTTGGGCCCCTTCCAGTTTCAACTCAAGATGGATTAATCTTTAATTCATCAACTAAAACTAGATTGAAGACTTAATTCAAAAATCTAAAACTATAAAAATCCTAGAAGGAAACCTAGGAAATACCATTCTGGAACTAGGCCTTGGCAAAGATTTCATGATGCAGATTCCAAAAGCAATTGCAACAAAAACAAAAATTGACAAATGAGACCTAATTAAACTAAAAAGCTTTTGCACATCAAAAGAAACTATCAATAGAGTAAACAGACAAGCTACAGAATGGGAGAAAATATTTGCAAACTATGCATCCAACAAAAGTCTAATATCCACAATCTATAAGAAAGATTAACAAATTAACAAGCAAAAACAACCCCACTGAAACTGGGCAAAGGACAAGAGTAGGCATTTCTCAAAAGAAGCCGTACAAGTGGCCAACAAGCATATGAAAAAGTGTCCAACATTGCTAATATTAGAGAAATGCAAATCAAAACCACAATGAGATATCATTATACAACAGTCAGAATGACTATTATTAAAAAGTCAAAAATAACAGATGCTGCTAAGGTTGTGAGGAAAGGGAACATTTTATACACTGCTGTTGGGAATGTAAATTACTTCAGCTACTGTGGAAAGCAGTTTGGAAATTTCTTCAAGAACTTAAAACAGAACTACCAATTCACCTAGCAATCCCATTACTGGGTATGTACCCAAAGGAGTACAAATTGTTCTACCATAAAGACACATGCACACAAATGTTCATCACAGCACTACCCACAATAACAAAGGCATGGAATTAACCTTGATCCCTGTCAATGGTAGACTGGATAAAGAAAATATGGTATACATACACCATGGACTATTATGCATCATTAAAAGAAAGAAATAATGCCCTCTGCAGCAACAATGATGCAGCTGGAAGCCATTATCCTAAGCAAATTAGTGCAGAACAGAAAACCAAATACCCACATGTCTTCACTTGTAAGTAGAAGCTAACCATTGAGTATATACGGACACAAAGGAGGGAAAAAGAAACACTGGGGCCTACTTGAGGGTAGAGATGGGAGTACCTACCTTTCTTGGCTGGGCACAGTGGCTTATGCCTGTAATCCCAGCACTTTGGGAGGCTGAGGTGGGTGGTCAGGAGTTCGAGACCAGCCTGGCCAACATGGTGAAATCCCATCTCTACTAAAAATACAAAAATTAGCCAGGCTTGGTTATGTATGCCTGTAATCCCAGCTACTCAAGAGGCTGGGGCGTGAGAATCGCTTGAACCCAGGGGTTGCAACAAGCCGAGATCACGTCACTGCACTCTAGCCTGGGTGAGAGAGTGAGACTCTTTCTCAAAAACTAACAAAACTACCTATCTGGTACTATGCTTATTACCTGAATGATATAAAATTGATGCACCGAACTCCCATGACATGCAATTTACCCATGTAATGAACATGAGCATGTACCCCTAAAGCAAAAATAAAAGTTGGGGAGAAACAAAAAATAATTAAATAAAATGTTTTTTTAAAATAAATGCAGTACAAACTGTAAAACTAGAAAAAAAAATGAAATTACCAAATCATTTTCCACAGTGGTTGTACCATATCATAATTCCCACTAGCAACATACAAGATTTTCTTCATCCTTGCTAGCACTTAGTAATATCTTTATTTTTTAATTCAGTCATTTTCGGCCAGGTGCAGTGGCTCACACCTGTAATCCCAGCACTTTGGGAGGCTGAGGTGGACAGATCACCTGAGGTCAGGAGTTTGAGACCAGCCTGGACAACATGGCAAAACTCCGTCTCTACTAAAAGTACAAAAATTAGCCGGGCATGGTGGCAGGTGCCTGTAATCCCAGCTTTAGGAGACTGAGGCAGGGGAAGCTTGAATCCAGGAGGTCGAAGTCGCAGTGAGCCGAGATTGCGCCACTGTTCTCCAGCCTGGGCGACAAGAGCAAGACTCCACCACAAAAAAAAAAAAAAAAAAAAAAAAAAATTTTCAGTCATTTTCAAATATGTGTTTTGCTATCTCATCATGATTTAATTCTCATTCTCTAATAGATGAGATGGACAGTACTTTTTCATGTGCTTATTTGTCATGTGTATGTCCACTTAGGGGAAGTGTATATTGATATTTTTTGCCCATTTACAAAATTTGTTTGTGTTAAATGAATTCCTACGAGTCATTGTTTTGGACTGAGGTCTGTCCCCAGGTCCCAGAAAAACAGACCAAGACAGAATGGAGACACTGGTGCTAACTGCCACATAATCAAAGTGAACTTGGGTTCATCCTGTGCTCTCGCTCTCTGGGCTCTTTCTTCTGCTCATCTTTTTTTTTTTTTTTTTTTTAATTATACTGTAAGTTCTAGGGTACATGTGCATAGCGTGCAGGTTTGTTACATATGTATACTTGTGCCATGTTGGTGTGCTGCACCCATCAACTCGTCAGCACCCATCAACTCGTCATTTACATCAGGTATAACTCCCAATGCAATCCCTCCCCCCCCATGATAGGCCCCAGTGTGTGATGTTCCCCTTCCCAAGTCCAAGTGATCCCATTGTTCAGTTCCCACCTATGAGTGAGAACATGCGGTGTTTGGTTTTCTCTTCTTGTGATAGTTTGCTAAGAATGATGGTTTCCAGCTGCATCCATGTCCCTACAAAGGACGCAAACTCATCCTTTTTTATGGCTGCATAGTATTCCATGGTGTATATGTGCCACATTTTCTTAATCCAGTCTGTCACAGATGGACATTTGGGTTGATTCCAAGTCTTTGCTATTGTGAATAGTGCCGCAATAAACATACGTGTGTATGTGTCTTTATAGCAGCATGATTTATAATCCTTTGGGTATCTACCCAGTAGTAGGATGGCTGGGTCATATGGTACATCTAGTTCTAGATCCTTGAGGAATTGCCATACTGTTTTCCATAATGGTTGAACTAGTTTACAATCCCACCAACAGTGTAAAAGTGTTCCTATTTCTCTACATCCTCTCCAACACCTGTTGTTTCCTGACTTTTTAATGATTGCCATTCTAACTGGTGTGAGATGGTATCTCATTGTGGTTTTGATTTGCATTTCTCTGATGGTGAGTGATGATGAGCATTTTTTCATGTGTCTGTTGGCTGTATGAATGTCTTCTTTTGAGAAATGTCTGTTCATATCCTTTCCCCACTTTTTGATGGGGTTGTTTGTTTTTCTCTTGTATATTTGTTTTGGTTTTTTTTTGGTTCTGGCACTTTGTTCTTTGTCAGATGAGTAGATTGCAAAAATTTTTCTCCCATTCTGTAGGTTGCCTGTTCACTCTGATGGTAGTTTCTTTTGCTGTGCAGAAGCTCTTTAGTTTAATTAGATCCCATTTGTCGATTTTGGCTTTTGCTGCCATTGCTTTTGGTGTTTTAGACATGAAGTCCTTGCCCATGCCTATGTCCTGAATGGTACTACCTAGGTTTTCTTCTAGGGTTTTTATGGTATTAGGTCTAACATTTAAGTCTCTAATCCATCTTGAATTAATCTTCGTATAAGGAGTAAGGAAAGGATCCAGTTTCAGCTTTCTACTTATGGCTAGCCAGTTTTCCCAGCACCATTTATTAAATAGGGAATCCTTTCCCCATTTCTTGTTTCTCTCAGGTTTGTCAAAGATCAGATGGCTAATTCAGATGTGTGGTATTATTTCTGAGGACTCTGTTCTGTTCCATTGGTCTATATCTCTGTTTTGGTACCAGTACCATGCTGTTTTGGTTACTGTAGCCTTGTAGTATAGTTTGAAGTCAGGTAGCATGATGCCTCCAGCTTTGTCCTTTTGACTTAGGACTGTCTTGGCAATGCGGGCTCTTTTTTGGTTCCATATGAACTTTAAATCAGTATTTTCCAATTCTGTGAAGAAACTCATTGGTAGCTTGATGGGGATGGCACCGAATCTATAAATAACCTTGGGCAGTATGGCCATTTTCATGATATTGATTCTTCCTATTCATGAGCATGGTATGTTCTTCCATTTGTTTGTGTCCTCTTTTATTTCACTGAGCAGTGGTTTGTAATTCTCCTTGAAGAGGTCCTTTACATCCCTTGTAAGTTGGATTCCTAGGTATTTTATTCTCTTTGAAGCAATTGTGAATGGAAGTTCATTCATGATTTGGCTCTCTGTTTGTCTGTTACTGGTGTATAAGAATGCTTGCGATTTTTGCACATTAATTTTGTATCCTGAGACTTTGCTGAAGTTTCTTATCAGCTTAAGGAGATTTTGGGCTGAGACCGCTAGCAAGACTAATACAGAAGAAAAGAGAGAGGAATCAAATAGATGCAATAAAAAATGATAAAGGGGATATCACCACTGACCCCACAGAAATACAAACTACCATCAGAGAATACTATAAACACCTCTATGCAAATAAACTAGAAAATCTAGAAGAAATGGATAATTTCCTGGACACTTACACTCTTCCAAGACTAAACCAGGAAGAAGTTGAATTCCTGAATAGACCAATAGCAGGCTCTGAAATTGAGGCAATAATTAATAGCCTACCAACCAAAAAAAGTCCAGGACCAGATGGATTCACAGCTGAATTCTACCAGAGGTACAAGGAGGTGCTGGTACCATTCCTTCTGAAACTATTCCAATCAATAGAAAAAGAGGGAATCCTCCCTAACTCATTTTATGAGGCCAACATCATCCTGATACCAAAGCCTGGCAGAGACACAACAAAAAAAGAGAATTTTAGACCAATATCCCTGATGAACATCGACGCAAAAATCCTCAATAAAATACTGGCAAACTGGATTCAGCAGCACATCAAAAAGATTATCCACCATGATCAAGTGGGCTTCATCCCTGGAATGCAAGGCTGGTTCAACATTCGCAAATCAATAAACGTAATCCAGCATATAAACAGAACCAAAGACAAGAACCACATGATTATCTCAATAGATGCAGAAAAGGCTTTTGACAAAATTCAACAGCCCTTCATGCTAAAAACGCTCAATAAATTCAGTATTGATGGAACGTACCTCAAAATAATAAGAGCTATTTATGACAAACTCACAGCTAATATCATACTGAATGGGCAAAAACTGGAAAAATTCCCTTTGAAAACTGGCACAAGACAGGGATGCCCTCTCTCACCACTCCTATTCAACATAGTGTTGGAACTTCTGCTCATCTTTTGCTCTGCCATGCCCTGCTCCAAAGAGATAGCTTCCATTTCTTTCCCAGCAAGTAGGCTTGGACTGCTGAGGAGGGCAGCATGCAGCTGTGATTTGCCCACTCTCCAAGCATGCCATGGCTCTGACCCATGAGTGTTGACTGACCGTGGATTATGCATAATGCCTATGATTATACAATACCATCTATGGAGTAAGCTTTTATGAAAATGAACATTCAGATAGCTCTTCCTTCTGGATGTTATGGAGGAGTGGCTCTGGTCTGGCTTGGCTGCAAAACACTTTATAGATATAGGATCTGGTGTCATAGACGAAGATTATACAGGAAATGTTGGCGCTGTCCTGCTTAATTTTGGTAAAGAAAGGTTTGAAGTCAAAAAAGGTGATCAAATTTCACAACTTTTTTGTGAACAGATTTTTTTATACTTTTAAGTTTTAGGATACATGTGCACAACATGCAGATTTGTTAAATAGGTATACATGTGCCATGTTGGTTTGCTGCACCCATTAACTCGTCACTTATGTTAGGTATTTCTCCTAATGCTATCCCTCCCCCAGTCCCCCACCCCCTGACAGGCCCCGGTGTGTGATGTTCCCCACCCTGTGTCCAAGTGTTCTCATTGTGTGAACAGATTTTTTTATCCATAAGTAGAAGTTCAAGCTCTGGATGAAACTGAAAGGCATTCAGGAGGTTTAGGTTCCACTGGAAATAATTAAAATTTATGTCAAGAATAGAAAAGGAGAAATCATACCTTTTTCTGAAAAATAAAGAGTTTTTGCTTAAAGTGTTTTGTTGTTTTGTACTTCGGTAAACTTAACAGCTTTACCTTCTAAAGCTACTGCATTTTCTTGTGATCAAGGAGAGTGCCTCTGTTCAGATCACATTAAAAAAAAGTGTTGTTTTGCTCCAATTAACAGTTTTATGTAAATCTGCTTTGTGATGACCTAATTCAAACAGTGTCTTTTTAAAAATCAAATGAATATCCATTACTAATATGGAAAAAACCTGTATTATTTAACTCAATAAATTATACCCCTTTAGCAATTTATTTTGCTTTAATTGCTTTAAATCATTAGCAATGCTTTTTATTCAATAAATTTGGATTCTTACATGGATACAAAATATTGCATAAGCTGAACCAAAAGAAATTTTTAAAAAATGAAAAGGGGAGTTAAAAGTTATTCCTGGTTCTTCCCTTCTCTTCACTAGTCTAATTAAAAAAAAAAAAAAAACTTAAGATTCTTTGTGATGGTGAGAAAAGAGTCCTCAGTTTATTTGTTCATTTTTGTATTTCTCTTGGTAGATACCTGTTGACTGGTAGAGGTATGTTCATGAAAATACATGTATCTTGGGGATTTGTTATATTTAGTTTGTTCCCCTGAATTTCATCTGAAAACTAAAAAGTATCTGAGACAGGTCTCAATCAATTTGGAAGTTTATTTTGCCAATGTTAAAGACATGCCCAGGAGATAGGTCTGTGCCTTTCTTCAAAGATGATTTTGAGGGCTTCAATTTTTAAAGGGTAAAAGCAAGATGGAGGAGATAGAGAGTAGGCATGGTCACATAACTGAATACACATGTTGCGAGAGAAATAGGAGTGGGTAGGGGAATAATCAGTTATGCATTCCTCTCTCTCTCAATAAATCGGCACTTTATGTAAGATCAAGTGAATGTAGAATAGCTACCTGTGGATATATTTAACCTTTTATCTGTAGTTATCTGCTTAGAAACAAAAGGAAAGGCAGGTTCTTACATGACTCAGCTTTCAGCCTCATTTTCTTCTTTTGGCATGGTGAATGGCAGTCTCACATTTTTATGTTTCTTTCACATTTCTCCTTCTTTTCTTTTGAAAATCTTTCAGACAAAGCATTTGTATTAGTCCATTTTCACACTGCTATAAGTAACTTCCTGAGACTGGGTAATTTATAAACAAAAAAGGTTTAATTGACTCACAGTTCTGCATAGCTGGAAAGGCCCTCAGGAAACTTACATTCATGGTGGAAGGTGAAGGGAAAGCAAGGCACATCTTACATGGTGGCAGGAGAGAAAGAGCACAAGGAGGGAACTGCCAAACACTTTTAAACCATCAGATCTCATGAGAACTCACTCAGTAGCATGAGAACAGCATAGGGGAAACCACCCCTGTGATCAAATCACCTCCCACCCAGTCCCTTCCTGGTCATGTGGGGATTACAATTTGAGATGACATTTGGGTGGGGACACAGAGTCAAACCATATCAGCATTTCAGAAGAAAATGTGTTTCTAGTTTTGGGTTTTTATCTGATCACTCATGGCTAGGATGGCTTATTCCTAGAAAAATAAGTCTCCACATTGTTAGGAAAGCTCATTTTTAGCAGGTTGTGAAGTCACACACCTTATGAAGGAAAAATAGGAAGAGGAAGAGAGAAAGAAAACAACAACAACAAAAAAAGAAAAACAACCCTGGAAAACTGATATAGGCTATATTACTCTGAAGTCCATATATTAGTAGGTAGGAATGAAATTGGTTTATGTATATAAATAGGTTGCTGCTATTTTCTTCTGAAGTTTAAGTTGTCTAACTCTAGTTTATAGGAGATTAAGGAAAACACAGCTTAACTTTTAGTGATTTCAAATCAATAAAAATAGGAAAAGGGGGAAAAAGAAGTAAAAAAATTGAAAACTTTATTTTGGAGATTTATATGCAGGAAAAAATTTAGAATTCAATCCAAATTGCAGAAAATAATAAAAATTGAAAAACATTAAGCAAGACTATAATCTAACAATAGGTATAGTATAGTTTATTTTGTAACATAATTTTTTCCTTCAATTTCTCAATTTTATTAAAGACAAAATCATAGTGGAACCAATTTATTTTAGTCCTACTACACTTGGTTTGATTATTTGCATGAAGTGCAGCAAGAATAATCATTTGTCATATAGGCTCTCACTCTTTTTTCAAATTGGCTTTGCTGGAAACTTTTTCATAAGGAATCTAAGATTAGAACTTTTTAAAAGCCTCAAGTTCAGCCAAGGATTTATCTATGCCTCCAGGTACTTGTGTGAATTGAGTGAATTCCTCTCTTTACTACCACAGGTTAAGATCCTGTAAAGGAAAAGGCATAGGACCAGTTTTTCCAAGGGGCTTTTATTTGCTCTATAATTCAGCCTTATTTTCTTAGGCAATCTAAAAATTGTCATGCCAGTCAAAGCCTTGGTAGAATAACTAGTGTTTTCAATTATGCCATGTTATAAAAAAAAAATTCATGTTCAACTTATGCAAATAACTATATTGTCATAAATTAAAAATACTCACAAAATAGTTTCTCCAAAAAAACTTGGAGAAATTAAGTTGGGAGAAAGGAATTAGATTTAAATTTTGCTTATAACAGTATACTTTATTCAATTGTTAAATGCTGTAAATAGCTTAAAAGAAGAGAAAATTTTCTTGACTCTGAAAAACAAACCAAACAGAATCATCAAATGTTTCCAATAAAAAGTCATAAAAGATTATTTCAATCTTCTGTTAGTTCAATCCATGCAATTAATTTCTGATCTGCTTGATATTGGATCACCAATCCTCATGAATACGTCAGATCTCTATGGGAGTTCTGGAAGTTTTTCTCTCTATTCCAATGGCACAATCTCTAAAATTATCAGAAACCTATATTTAAAGTACTCCTCAGTGTTCTATAGCTAATTATAAGCCACTCTATAAAATAATCAAGGTAAAACAACAATTACAGATGACAAAAGACATAGAACAGCCATGGTTAAAGACAAAACTGACAGGGAAATTTGATTACTTCTGTGGCATACAATAATTTTACATAATAATATAAGTAATACTGATAACATAAAACAAGACATATCATAATCACAGGAGTCTCATATAATTTTGGAACCCATGTTAATAACATGTTTATATAAATATAATCCAAAGAAGGATAGATACCATTTCATATTTGACAATGCTTCCTGTATTATTTTATTATAGAAAGTAAGCTGAGTATGTCTCTCTTGCACTTCAGAAGACCTAATATCAAAAAACTAATGAGGTCAAAAGGACTCAATTTAGCATTTAATTTTGGAAAGTTTGTCATATGTAAAAAGGTTAAAACACTTGATATCACAAGATAGGATTACAGGTCACTGTTTTACAAAGACATTATTAATTCACCCAAAGTGATAACTCAAAGATTTCAAAAAGAAGCAAGACCCTTTATTCTGTGGGAGAGGAGACAATTTTCCAAACAGTAAGCCTTTATAAAGACTGCATGGGGCCAATTATATCCATCTATCAAATTTTACAAACAAATCTATTAAATTTTCATCATCTTGACCATAAGATATAATTTTTATAAACCTTTTTATAATCTTTTAAATTCTTTTTAAAGTGGGTTAATGCTCCAAGAAAACCTTGCTAATCTGAGATAGGGGCCCAGATGCTGGTCTTGCATTACTGTGCCTTTGATATTAATGTTTAATTTATAGAGAAACTCTAAACTAATTTTATCTCCCAAAATCAGCCCTTACAATCTGATGTGCCCACCTCTGCCACAATACTCCCAAGGCCTAGAGAGATTGAATAGTTTTAATTTCTGGCCCTGTGTCTCATGAACAGTTTCTTTTGATTGTCATCTTCTACCAGGCCTGAAGATGAGGCTTTAACTGCTGACAGTGTTTAAGACTTCCCAGGACTTGGCATCCTTTTTAGCCCCAGGAATCAAAGCCCTGTAACTTAATAGCACTAGGACTTTAAAAGAAATACAGAAACTTACATGGATATAATAACCTTAATTTTTTATCTCAGTTTTCCTAAGGAAATCAAAACGTAGTAACAATGACATAGGAATTATTTTGATAAAATGTAAAATTTGTTAGGCCACTTACCAAAAGATTAAAAAAAAAAAAAAAAAGCCTTCTGTAGTGTGAATGCTTTCCTTATGTTTCCTTATGGGGAGTCCTTTTAGATAACCTGCAAGTCAGAACTAATGAAAATAGTATTTAGAAATAGGTAGAGTGTGTCCTGGGCCACAAGTGAAAATTTTTAGTTTCATAGAATTTAAAGCCAAGAGCACAGAATATTATACTGGAAGAAAACATTTCCTTTAGACCTTTAAAATGAAACACTTTCAGCATCAGGCCACAACAGCAGTTAAAACCTGAGGAAAAAGGTTACAGGAGCTGATGAAAAAGTTAAAAGAGACAGTTATTATCTCAGCCCTTTTCAAAGGGGAGAAAAAGCTGAAAACAGTGAGATGCAATAACATTGAACTTTTGAGTTAAAAAAATAATATCCCTCGTAATTTTATTAAAAATAAATCAATACCTTAAAAATGTTGTTGTTCTAACCAATTCTTTAGTGCACTAGTGTTTTTTCCTTATCAATACCCTATCTCTAGAAAGACAATTATAAATAATTTCTTTTTAATTATAGCCAACTTGATCACATAAAGTTTCTCTCTTATGAATGCTCTTTTTACAAACTTTATTATGGCTTACAGAAACTATTTACAACATTCTTGGACCTCCTGTTGTATCCTAAACAACTCTTTTTCTTAAATAACCAGTCATTTTATTTTAGGGCAAAAAAATTTACCATACAAGATTCATTTTATATAAAATTATTTTCCTTTTAGCCTTTCTTACCAAAATATCTTATTATATCTATAACTTTCTTTACATCTCTCTTATTTACTGGTTCCTTTTACCTTGTTTCAAAAATAACCATTAAATAACCTTTAAATTTATACTAAACTTATTTCCCTTTAAATAAGAACACACTTTTTAATGAAAACTGTTTCCCTATAATTTTTTAAAGAAATTGGAAATGATCAATTTAATGAATATCTATTATTTAACTCAATATAACTTTAGATTCTAAATTATGTGAGAAGTTTATTTGCAAGCATTTATTTCATTGCATTTTCCTAATCAATTAATTACTTGTGTTTTTCAATAGTTTAACTAGATTGCTTAAGAAAATTGTGATAGTCATCATTTAAAGTAATATCCCTATTAATCATTTTATAACATGTGCATTTCAGGTATTTACCTCAGTAAGAATCTTCAGGTTAAAAAAAATGGTGTATTTTTCCAATATTCAAGATTTAGCTGTTTCCATTAAACCCAACAATATTCAGTGCCTTATTTATAAAAAATTATACAAAAATAATTCTCTTATGGGCTGCAAGCTTTACAATCCTCATGCGAAATTTTGACAACTTTTAACACCTAACAGAGATAAATATTAAACTACTAGACCAATGAATCCAACAATAATGTACGTTGACCATTCTGAATAAATTTCTAATTTTAATTTACCAATAATTTTAAAATCAACTTATTTATTAAGGATTTACTTAAGTAAACGTATAAAAGCATCTGGGCTTCTGTTTTTCTGATAAAGTATTTGATTTAAGTGCTTTTTTGTCTCTAAGCCAATTAAATATATAAAATTAAATTATATAGATTATATATAAATATATAAAATATATAATAAATATATAAAAATTAAATCTAAAGAGCTCTAATGAGCTCTTCTGCAATTAGAAACAAATCTAATTTCACAGACCCTGAAATTATTTAAGGCCCCTCATGCAGCAGATGGTGGCAAGAAGAAAGAGACAGGCAGAAGTAAATGGAGAAAACAGACTTTTGTTGACTGAGAATGGTAAAAAACGCTTTTTCTCAAAAAATAATATTCTAGAAGAGAAAGAAAGCATAAAGGCCTTTTCAATATATACATATATATACACCTACATATATATTATATATATGTAGGTGTGTATACATATATATTTACCTTTTTAAATTTTTGTTTCTGTTTTTCTCAGAGATCCCTGTTCTAAACATACCCATGCACACACACATATACATCTTGGATCTTAGCCTTTAATTAAGCTGACATAATAATTGTGCTCTTAAAAAAATTCTTTTAAATTTCATTACCATATTTTGGCCAGGATAAACTGCTGATAGTTCAAATGAAACAAAAATATCAAACCAGAAAGGACTTGATTTAGGAACCAAACTCAGGCTGTCATGTGAAAAAACAGCAGAATCTTAGCTACTGAACTACAGCCATTGCTCTTTCAATTTGGCTTGGCTAGTAAAAGGTGGCCTTCTTATGTGAATAATGCACCTAAGGTAATCAAATTCTTTCTTTTTTTCAGCTGCATGATTTTAGCCAATTCAGAGACCTTGCTCCCCATAATTTGGAACTTTCCTTTGGATTTGACCAAATCCAGTAGAGTTGGCCAAACCCATTGGGAAAAAGACTGAAACAATAAAAAAAAAACAAAAACAAAAACAAACAAACAAAAAAAACAGAAAGGCAGTTAAGCAAAACAAAAGATAGCACAGTCTATAGGATTACTGAGTACTCTATTGGTAAGGAGAAATTAAGACCAGCTACTTATTAATCTTAACTTTTAGCCATTACGGAAAATTTCCAATACAAAACCCCAATTCAGCTACTTACCTAGGAATGGGGCCCAGGCTGAAGACTTGTTTGTACATTTCTCAGCCTTGCTCTGTATGTAAAGCCAACATGTTATGTTCAGCTCATTGGAGCACCTATTCTATTTAAATAGAATGAGAAGTTGTTCACTATAGAATTGCAAATGAAAGCTAATTAGGTTTTTGAACCAAATTTGGTGTAATTTTGTCTTTTGACACGTTTTCTCATGTCTGAAACTTTAGGACTCTTTATGCATTCTGCATAAAAGACTTTTGTTTGGCATATAATTTGCATATATTCATGTAACTCCACATTTGACTTTTTATTCTCTGATCTGTGTATTTCCCAAAGTAAAAGTTTTAATTTTGAGGAATCAAACTGATCACTTTTTCCTTTATGAATCATGCTTTTGGTGTCATGTTTAAGACCTCTTTGCCTGATTTCAGGTCATCAGTATTTCCTCCTATATTTTCTTTAAAAGCATTATAGTTTTTTGTACAACATTTGAATCTATGATCCACTGTGAGTTAATTTTTGTCTAATGTGTGAAATTTTGGTGAAGTTTTTTTGTTAATAACATATGAATATTCAATTGCTCCAATACCACTGATTGAAAAGCCTAACATTTTTCTAATGAATTGTCTTTACTCCTTTCTAAAAATCTCCATTGGCCATGTTTGTGTGGGTCTATTAAAAGACTCTGCGTTCTATTCCATTAATCTATATGTGTATCCATTAGCCAATTCCATACTGTTTTCATTACTGTAGGCTTATATTACATCTTAAAATTGAGCAGTATGATTCCACCATGATTTTCTGGGTTTTTTTTTTTCAAAATTGTTTTAACTATTCCAGATCCTTTGCCTTTCCATACACTTTTTGAGTCAGCTTGTCTACATGTACAAAAATTCCTGCTAGTAGTTTGACAGCATTGACTTTGAATCTACGGTTAGCTTTGGTATAGGTCACACATCTCCACTGAGTCTTCCAGTCCATGAAGAGAATATGTTCATATATTTACTTGGACCTCTTTGAATTGTCTTCATTAGCATTTTATCATTTCTCCACACAGATAGGGACTTATTTTATTAGTTATATAGCAAAGCATTTTTTTCATCTATTAAAACTGATCTTTTAAAATATGTTTTCCAATTTTTATTGTCTATTTTTTTCCAGTTTAGCCTATAAGAAACTTGAAGTCTCTCTTCCATTGACACAAACAAGTAAAAAGCTGAATAAATTGAAAAAAAAAAAAAAAAAAAAAAAAACTTTTCTCAGATTTGCTTAGGGAACTGGGACCACAGGGAAAACTACCAGACCAAAGCCAAAGAAACAGGCAAAATACAGTCACACCTTGGAGACAAGAAGTCCAGGAGCTGAATACCCAAGAACAAGTACCAAGATGGGAAAACCTCATCTCTACAAGATAAATGGCTGGAGGCTCAGTATTGGCAAGTTTGAGAGTTCTTGGGGAAACTGTGTTGAGGGGACTACCATCCTTTCCAAAGTCTTCTCTCTAGGAGCACTGTCAGGTTTTCTCAGTGAAGACCAGGGAAAAAATCTCTTCCTACTTCCTGTAAGGAGTTTGGAAATAATTAATTAGAAAATATGCCCAGAGTGTTCTGTTTTTCTTACCAGGGCCTGAACTCAAGAGAAACTATTTTTCCAGAGTCTAACTTGCTGGGTTTTTTTCTAGACTTTAACCAACCTGTGGGAAGGGAAATATCCAATTACAACACTATCCAGCCTTTTGTGTCTTCAAGGGGAAAACAAAACTGAGAAGCACTAGTGAAAGCTACAGCCCAGGGCACACTGATTGAAGCCTGACACCTAGTCATAGGAGGATAGAACATTTTCCCTCCCTCCACAGCTCGCTGCCACATCAACAGGGAAATGAAAGTGAAAGAACTGTACATGCCAGATCATAGTGAGCAAGTCTCCGAGGAAAACCAAACACAACCAAGGAGGAAAAATGAAGGACACAACAGGGAGGTTTAGCCTCTGACACCTACAGCTACAGCAAACAGTAAACACAGCCAGATGAACACAAAACCTCACACTAAATGCCTACTTAATTCCATTCTTTTTTTTTCTGACCATTGTTTTTAATTTATGAAATCAAGTTGAACACACAAGAAGCCTATAAACACTGCAATACAGAAAAATTAAGCTGCTGCACAGAATTCTTACTCCAAAACAATGCAAATCTGCATGAGGTCTCTCCCGCTATGGGTGTGAGTGGATGAGAGGGAGACTTTTTTACCTGGGGTTGATGGTGGAGTGAAACACAAGGGTGGGAGAGGTTTTGCAAATAGCCAGAGAACAGAGAGCAATGTGCAGTCACTAACACACTTGACCAGGGCAGCTAATTTGCACTTGTACTTGGCTGTGGCTGTTCCGGCTGCGGCTCCTTTGGCTTCTTTGTCTTCTTCTGCTGCTGCTTGGAGAGACAGCTTAAAGCAGACTCGCTCTTACTTGGGGCAGACACAAGCAGGGGCCGCTTGCCAGACTGAGTGGGATACTTGGTTTTCTGGCTCTCCGTAAACAGCGGCTGGGAGAGCAGGTGGCGCAGCTCCTTCTTCAGAACCTTAATCTGCTTTTGTCTCCGACGCTCTTCTTGCTGGTCAGCTTTTCCTCCTTGAAACACCATACAAAAAAGATCCTATTTACTGTGGTTTGTAGAAACATTTTGTTTCCCTTGATGGATAACACAATGAAAAATGTTTTAGAACTACTTTAGGGAGGCAGGGTTCAAAAGTTCTCTGAAGAAGCCAGTGGTGGCTTGGCAGGGGCTGTAAATGGATAACATCTAACCATTTGCGGGGGATACGCAGGACCGCTCTGTCCTTTTACTTCATAAAAATCCTCCAAGGCTGGAATTATGTTTATAGATGAGGCAATTCAGGCTTAGAGAAGTCACCTGGCTCACATCACAGAGCCAGCCATGAGACAGAGCCCAGAACCCAAGTCTCCTGACTCAAGATCACTTTTCTTCCTGTGACCCACCCAGGGTTTGGTGACTTCACAACTACAACCACCCACTGCCCCCCCCCCCCCACCCAGGAGACACTGAATGCTTCTTTGTAGCCCAGCTGTCCTGTGCCTTGCCACCAGTGCTGTGACTGCACATGGAGAGGCTGGCAGAGCGAAAGGGTTCCACCTCAGCCTGTCTTCAGGAAGGGAAGCCGGGCCCCAGCCCCAACCCTGAGCCACCAGGAGGACCAGCTTACTGTCATCAAGCCCACTGGTTTGGCTCCTGGCTTCCATGCTGAGCAGACAGCAGTAAGTCTGTCTCTGAATTTGCTGACTTGGGCACCGAGGTGTCAACATCTCTGCTGAGCCTCATACTTGGTGGTGTGGAAGGAGCATGGAATTCTAGATTTGGTTCTACCACTTCTTAAGACTCAGGAGCTTTCTCGAGCAGGGACCGAGCAGACTCATCCCTGAAGCCTCAGCCTCTGGTCACATACAGAGTAGCAGCTCAGGAAATGCCTTGTGACAGAGCTGTTGCCCTGCACAAAGTGCCTCTGCTGTGAGTATCTAGTTCCCATATGTAAAACGAGAGTACTTCCTGCTGTGTTCATGTCATGAGAGTGGAGAAGATCAAATAAGATAATGGCATAGAAGTGCTTTGTCAGCTTGGAAGGCAGGTGTAGTAGGAACCATAATGACAAATAACTTAAAGTGTAATGCTTTCTATTTGCCAGGCAATGCCGCAAGCACTTAACATTTTCTAACTCAATCAGTCTTCACAACAATCCCATGAAGTAGGTAGTTGACTACTTCCATTTTATGGCGGAGAAAGCTGAGACACAACAGAAGTTAAATAACTTGACTCAGTAACATAGTTAAGGCAATGAGCCGGCATTCTAACACAGGCAGCCTGGCCAGAGAGCCTGCTCCCTTCCTCACTGTACTCCACTGCCTGTCCATGAGGGCACAAGACAGAGACAGAGGAAACAAAGACTGACCAAGGGCAGTAGGCTCATCTGGGACTAGGGCCTGTTAGCAAAGAGAGGGAAGGACGTCTTGCTGATTTTGACAAGATCCACAGTAGTAGAGATGGTTCCAACAAGGCAAAAGTTAGAGAGATTTCAACTTCCTCAATTCCCATCCCGCCCAAGGGCTTACCCTTATACATGTCTTCTTCCAGCTCAATCTCCAGGGCAGCTGCTGCCTGCTCAATCCAAGAGTTGTGCAGGCAAGCCTGGAAGTTCCGATACTCAGATTTCTCAATCTGTCGAGCTAAACGGATTCGCTCCTTGACCACGTCCATGTATTTTGTCTGCACGGGGAATAGTGGGATGTCCTCATCTTTCTTGAGGGTTTTGTAAATCTTCTTAAGTTGATCACATCCTCAGGCCCAATGAGCATCAGGCTGAGGACTTCATTGCCAGCTCGAGCAGTTCGACCACTTCGGTGGACATAAATCTCCGAGGTACGTGGGACCTGGTAATGGATGACATGCTGGACTTTAGGAATATCCAGACCCCGAGCTGCCACATCTGTTGCCAAGAGAACAGTCTTCCAGACGGGCAAACTGCTCCAGGTTTCTGAGCCTCTGCTTCTGGTGCATACAGGCATGTAGGGCCAAGGGCATGATATCAAGGACTTTGAGGAGCCCAGAGAGGCGTTTGATGCAGGAGGTGCTGTTGGCAAACACTAAGCTGCAGCCTGGATACTGCATCAGGAAGTAGTGCAAGTAGAAGTCTTTCTCATCAGTCTCACAATGGATCTTGGTCTCTGTTAGCATCTCCACCGTGGCCTCATTCTTTGTGAGGTCAATGACCTTGGGCTTGCCCCTCATGCCAATTTTCTGCATTAGAAGGTCAAGTTTGGCTGTTTTGTCCATTTTCTTGGTGTGCTTCTTATGAAGGATTCGAGCAGGAGCCTGATGCACCAGGGTGAGTGTGGCAGAAAAAACAAGCGTTTGTCTCTTGGGGTTGTATTGGGAGTCACTGAGCATCTCTAGCAGCTGTGAGAGCTCAGCAAAATGGCCTTTCTCAACCATCCGGTCAGCCTCATCCACCACCAGGCACCTGAGCTGCCGAAGGTTCCTCAAATGATAATGCTTTTCTTTAATTAATTCCCACAGCCGGCCTGGAGTGGCAACCACAATCTCAGGACGACGGCTCAGCATCCTCTGCTGTTTCTGCATGGACATTCCACCAACCAAAATAGCAGTTTTAATTCCTGTAAACCTGGCCACAGCATCAATGTGCTGTTTGACCTGGACAGCCAGCTCTCCAGTGGGAGTCAGAACCAGTGCAAGCAGAGGACGCTTTGGATATGCCTTACAGGTGGCGCTTTTGTCATCCAACTCTTGTTTTAGATTTCCAGTCTGCTCTTTATCAAGATTTTCCTCCTCATTCTCATTCTGTTTAGGAACAGGCTTCTCCCTGATCAGGGAAGAAGGCCCTTCACCAGCATCATCGTCACCAAAGAGCAACACCTGGTCTGAGCCAGTGCCTCCAGTCTTGGCTCCGGCCTCGGCTGCAGTATCACTGGGCAGTGCTTCACTCTCAATTATAGTATCATCAGGCAATGCTTCAGACTCAGCTTCAGCCTTGCCTGGTGATCCAGTCTCAGCTCCGGCCTCAGTTCTGGTCTCTCCAGGTGATGCTTCAGTGTTACTTGGAGGAGGGGCAGCATTCCTCTTCTGCCACTGCAACACTGCATAAATCATTGGGATGGCAAAGGCAAAAGTTTTCCCACTTCCTGTCTCAGCAGCCCCAAGGATGTCCAGTCTGTCACGGATGGCAGGTGCCAAGGTCAGGGCTTGGATCGGTGTGGGTGCAGAGAAGCCTAGAAAGCTAAGTGCTCGGAGAACCAGCCTGGGAACAAACAGGTCCTTCCACGCTGACACATCTGCCTTCTGATCATGAACTTCAGGAATCCATGTCTTCACTTTTTTGGGCACCTTAACAGCAGTGCTCTGAGAAGGCTCCAACCCTTTTTCCCCTTTATTTTTCATCTTTTTTGGAGCAGTTTGGACCAGGTTTTCTGATGTCTTTTCTTTCCCGCCTCTGGATCATCACAAACCATGACATCTCCCTGGGCCTCCAGCTCAGAATCTTTGACTTCAACCTCTTTCTGGGTACTGGTTCCTTCAGTTGCTACATTTTTACTTTTCTTCAACTTGATCTTTTTCTTTGGTGAGCTAGACTCTCCCTCCTCCTCTTCTTCTGAAACAGCTTGTGCCTTTCTCTTGGGTGCCTCCTTTGAGAAGAGACTGGAGGGATTCTTGGCAGGAGAGACCAACTGGTTATCTGTCAATTCCTCAAAGCGTACCAAATCATCCATCTGTCCATCTGCAAACATATTTGGGTCAATCTTCACTTCCTTCCATTTTCCCACAACTTTGATTCCCTTTGTCTGAAATTTGCCATAGTTTGATGGCTTTGGCCTTGATTTTGTGTCCTTCAACTTCATGGTTGCGTGTGGAGACGCCACGGCAGCTCCGTTGGTCTCCGGTCAGGAGCCTCAGAAACCTCTGCTGTGCCTCAGCTGCCAACTCCATTCTTTTTATCTATTCCATTACATCAAGTTTGCAACAAAAAATTTCAAACCATAATACACAAGAAACACAGTGTGAAGAGAAAGAGCAATCATTAGAAACAGACTCATATATGGTAGAGATATTGGAATGATCTGACTGGGAATTTAAAATAACTGTGAGGAATGTGCTGAGGGCTATAAGGAAACAGAAGATAATGTACAAGAACAGATAAGTAATATCAGCAAAAGGATGGAAACTGTAAGAGTCAAAAGGAAATGCTAAAAATGAAAAATATCATAGCTAGAATGAAGAATGACTTTGATGAGCTGAACAGTAGACTGGACAGAGCAAAGAACACACTCAGTGAATCTGAAGAAATGGCAAGAGCAACTTCCCACTTTTATTGCCATCACATGGAAATATTATTATTGTATGTTGAGCTTCTATCTTGTGAGCTTGCTGCACTTACTTATTGGAGAAGTTTTTGTGCAGTTTCCTTGGGAGTTTCTGCATAGACAGGGCATGTCTTCTAAGGTTAGAAACAATGTTGTATAATATGTTCCATTCTGGGTCCCTCTTATTTTTGTTTCTTTGTTTGATTTCACTGGTAAGAATCCCACTACAATGCTAAATAGGAGTAGTGAAAGGGGAAACCCTTTTCTTGTTTCTGTTCTTAGGAAAAGGCATTCAGTCTTTCACTGCAAACGTTGATATTTGCTCTAGGTTTTTTGGTATATGTGCTCTGTCAGGTAAGTTTCTTTCTACTTCCAGTTTTCTGAGACTTTTGATTATGAATATGTTGGATTTTCTCAAATGCTCTTCTCTGCTTCAGTTCAGATCATCATAAATTTCATTAGTCTGCTGACATGGTAAATTATATTGATTAATTATCAAATATTGAACCAGCCTTGCATTTCCCAGATAATTCCCACTTTTTAGATGTTGCTGTACTCTATTAAAAAAGGTTTTGATGGAGATTTTTGCATCTGTGTTTATAAAGCATATTGGTCTCTAATGTTTTCTTTTGTATTTCCTTTTTTGTTTGCTTGTTTGTTTGTTTGTTTGTATTGCTGGCCTGATAATATCATAGTAATGTTAACCTGATAAAAAAGATTCAGGAAGCATTCCATTCTCTTTTATTTTCTGTATGAGAGTGTCCAGATGAGGGTGACTTTTTCTTTAAATGTTTGTAAGATATCTCCAGTGAACATATCAGGGTCTACATAGTTAATTCCCAGAAAGATTTTTTACTATGAAATCAATTATTTTATTGGCTAGATTCCTACTCAGGTAATCCATTTCAGCTAAGGTGAGTTCTGGCAGTTTCTGAGTTTGGGAGAAATTCATTTAATTTCATCATCAATTCCATCTTGAATTTTTCTGCATATATTTGTTTTCAGTATTTCATTTTTTATCTTTCTAACGTCTGCAGGTTCTGTATTGATAGCTCCTGTTTCCTTCCTGATTTTAATAATTTGTGTCCTCTCTCTTTTTACTTTGTCTGGCTGACTAGAGTCCCGTCCATTCTCTTGATCTTTTCAAAGGACTACATTTTGGTTTTTCAATTTTTTTCCTACTTTTTTCTCTTTTCAAAGTCGATTATTTCTATTGACTTTCTACTTTTTTCTGCTTGCTTTGAATTAATTTGTTTTCTTTTTTTTCTAGTTAGGGAAAGTAGAAGCTTATTTATTTGAGACCTTTCTATTACCTTAATCTAAGCTTTAACTGCTATAATTCTGTCTCTAAACACTGTTTTAGCTGCATCTCACAAGTTGTGATATGTTGCCTTTTCATTTTAACTTAGTTTTATGGATTTTTTATTTGTCGAGACTCAGTGTGATCCTTGAATTGTTAACAATTGTATTGTTTAGTTTCCAAGTTGTTTGAGATTTTCCTGTTGTATTAATGTTATTGTTTGATTTCTAATTTGATGCCATGAAAGATCAGAGACCATACTCTTGGTGATTTCAATTTTTACAAATCTGTTGCGTGTTCCATGACTCAGAATATGATGTAGCTTGATGAGTGTTGCACACATGCTGGAAAAAAAATGTATTATATATTCTGCTTTTGCTGCTGCCCTGATATTTGAATCCATAGTGTGTGTGAGTCATCCTAGGCCTAGGCTGAGAACTGGGTGATGATCTTTCTCTAATTTAATTCTCTAGTCCTAGATTAATAGAAAGATTCCTACATGGACATCTTGGGTTGATGCAGGAAATTCTACCAAATTTAATGTGTTTTCTTTCTTACATTTACTATTGTATTAGTCCGTTCTTGCATTGTTATAAAGAACTACCTGTGACTCAGTAATTTATTCTTTTAAAATAGTTTTAGTTGGCTCAGTTCCACAGGCTGAACAAGAAGCCTGTCTGGGGAGGCCCTGCATGGTGGAAGGCGAAGGGTAAGCAGGCATGTCTTACATGGTCAGAGAAATAGGAAGACAGAGCAGGGGGAGGTGCCATACACTTTCAAACAACCAGATCTTGTGATAACTCTCTCACTATCATGAGAACAGCAAGGGTAAATCTGCCTCCATGAACCAGTCATCTCCCACAAGGTCCCGTCCAACATTGGGGAATCACAATTTGACATGAGATTTGGGTGGGGACACAAATTCAAGCCATATCAACTATTCTCAGTGATCTTCACCATGCCCACTCGGTCCCAGGGAACTCCCTCTTACTTTCTCACTAGGAGGTGGGTCTTTTGTCTACTCATACTGCTGTGCATTTCCCTTTCAAGGGCCTGGCTAGGAGGCCAGGAAGTAGGAAGATGGAGAAAAATAACAATAGGAATTCCTCTGACACTTGTTTTTTCCTCCAGCTTCTTGCAATATTATTTTTCTCTTTGATTTTCTACAGTTTGTATATGATTTGTATAGCTGCATACTTTTTAGTATGTATCCTACTTGATGTTTTATGAGATTCCTAAACCTGTGAATACATGTCCGTCATTAATTTGGGGGCATTCTCAGCCATTACCAGTTCAAATATTTCTCCTGTTCCTCTCTTTCTTTTCCTTTTGGTATTCCAATTATATATAGCTATGCCTTGTACAGTTGTCACACAGTTCTTGAATATTCTGTTCTGTCTTTTTCCTTTCCTTTTTCTCTTTGCCTTTCAGGTTTGAAAGCTTATGTTGGCATTTCATCAGGCTTTTGCTTATTTTCTCAGCCATGTCCTGTCTATTGATGAGCCAATCAAAGGCATTATTCATTTCTGTTCCAGTAGAGGTTTCTTTCTTTCTTTTTTTAATAAAACATTTTTTGTTGTGGTAAAATATGTATAACATGAAGTTGACCTTCCCAACCAGTTTTTGTTTACAGAGCAGTGATATTTAAGTACATTCATATTATTATGCAACCATAAAAACCACTCATCTCAAGAACTGTTATCCTCCAGCACAACAAACACTATACCCATTAAACAGTAGCTCCCATTCCCTTTTCCCATATCCCCTCGCAGCTACCTTTCTAATTTCTGTCTTTATGAATTTGACCACTCTAAGTATCTTGTGTAAATGGAATCATGCAGTGTTTGTCTTTTTGTTACTGATTTATTTCATTCAGCATAATATCTTCAAGGTTCATGTATGTTGTAATGTATACTAGAATGTCTTTCCTTTGTAAGGCTGAATAAGTTTCCATTGTATGCATATACCACATTTTGCTTCTCCATTCATTTAGCAATGGACACTTGGGTGGCTTCTACATTTTAGCTATTGCAAGTAACGATACTATATTTTTTGGTACACAAAAATCTAAGTCTGCGCATTCATTTATTTTGGATACATATTCAGAAATTAAATTGTTGAATTATATGGTAATTCTACTTTGGATTTTTTTGAGAAATCACATAGGGTTACGCAAAACAGTTGCATCATTTTACATTCCAGAAGACACAAATGTTCCAATATCACCATATCTTTGCCAACACTTGTTATTTCCTGGCTTGCTGATGTTTCATTTTTTTAAAAAATTGTAGCCATCTTAGTGAGTGTGGGATCCTATCTCACTATGATTTTAAGTTGTATTTCCCTAACAATCAGTTTCATTAAGTATCTTTTCATATGCCCTCTGTCCACTTGCATAACATTTAAGCAGAAATTTCTAATCAAATACTTTCCCCAGTTTTGAATTGGTTTGTTTTTTGTTGTTGTTGAATTTTAGGAGTTCTCTATATATTCCGCATGTGCATCTCTTAACAGATACATGATTTGGAAATATTTTTTTCTGGCCTGTGGATTGCATTGTAATTCTCTTGTTAGTATCTTTTCATGCACAAAAGTTTTAAATTTTCATAAAGTCCAATAAGTCTACATTTTGTTTTATTGATAGTTTTATAGTGTTTTTGACTTCTAGCATATCCTTTTGGATTCAGCTTCAAAGACTTTACATCTCCCTGCCTATGTTACCAACCTGTACTTGCATGTTGTTCACTTTTTCCATTAGAGCCTTTAGCATATTCACCATAGTGGTATTCAACTGTCAGACTGATAATTCTAACAACTTCACCATACCTGAGTTTGTTTTGATATTTAGTCTCTTCAAAATGTATTTTCTTTTTTAGTATGCTTTGTAATTTCTTTCTTAGTTGAAAGTCAGACATAATGTACTAGGTAAATGGAATTGAGGAAAATAAGCCTTTATAGTTACAGTTTATTTTTGTCCGTTTAGGAGTGCGACTGTGTTTATGGTTTCCTGGAGCCATAGGTTTCAGAGGTTAAACTTTCTGCTCTTGTGTTGAGTTTCCCTAGATATTTCTTCTTAAATGAAATCTGAGATATGAAGTTGTTTCAGTGCTATTCCCCTGCTATTACACAGGAGTCCTACTGACATACTGGTAAGGTGTGGCAAAGAGGAAGCGTTCCACAGACCTATGAGTAAGTCTCAGTCTTTTTATTGGCCTGTGCCCTGGGCTGAGACCTGCAAAAGTGCTACTCATTACCGCCTTCCAATCTTCTCACACTTTTTTGGACAAAATATCTTGTTTGAGAGTAGGATTCCCCTCCTTGAGATTTTTAGATGCTTTTCCAGCTGTGGTTGATGCTGCAGCCACACGATACAGATTCAGGACTGGAGCTAATCTGTGAGCTGGGCCAGCAGGATCAAAATATTCTTTCCCTCATTCCCTGTATACAGTATGGGCCTGCCTTCCTAGCTCTTAGACCACAGAGAGAGACTTTTTCATAAAGCTCTTTCTGTCCACACCTCATTTACAATTTAGAAATTTGGGCAACCTTTGAGTTCAGTCTTGGAGACACAGGAGAAAAAAAATAGCATGAAAATTTCACCACCATACTGATTTTACTTCAACTTCTAGTTTCTTTGCCCAAACCTCCTGCTACCATTTATTTTATAGAACCATGAACTTTTGGTATAAGAACAGATTTGGATTTACAGAAAAGTTGCATAGAAAAAACCAAGGGTTTCCTTCACAAAATTGGTGGAACAATAGAATCTATCTCAAAGGAGAGTGGTGAGGATTAAATTAGATATTTAAAAAGCATTGCGAACAGGCCGGGCCGGTGGCTCATGCCTGTAATCCCAGCACTTTGGGAGGCTGAGGCGGACAGATCACAAGGTCAGTTGATCGAGACCATCCTGGCTAACACGGTGAAACCCGTCTCTACTAAAAATACAAAAAATTAGCCAGGCGTGGTGGCACGTGCCTGTAGTCCCAGCTACTCGGGAGGCTGAGGTAGGAGAATCACTTGAACCCAGGAGACAGAGGTTGCAGTGAGCCTAGATCTTGCCACTGCACTCCAGCCTGGGCGACAGAAAAAGACTCTGAAAAAAATAAAATAAAATAAAATAATAAAACAGCCCCTGAGATCTAAGAAACACTCAAGCAAGCTTGTCCACTATGATTCTTCTCAACAGTGTCCTGACCTGCAACTTCCTGGAGTGGGACATGGAGGGGCTGGATGGGTGTGTCAGGGTCCCAAAAATGGACCAAATGGGAAACTCCGAACCGCTGAATCAGGTCTGGTAGCTCACTAGGAGAACTCACAGGACTCACCATATAGTCCTACCCATGACAACAACTTACTACAGTGAAAGGATACCAAGCACAATCAGCAAAGGGAAAGGGTGCACAGGGAGAAGTGCAGGAGACCAGACACAGGTTTCCAGAGTCATCTCATCTCCCAGTAGGGTCACACAGAATGCACTTAATTCCCCCACAACAAGGCGTGACCAAACATGTAAAATGCTGCCAACCAGTGGCGCGCAGTAAAACCTTGTCACCCATGAGTTGGACTTGGGGCTGGTCATATAAGCAGTTCTCCCAGGCATGGACCAAAATTCCAGACTCCCAGGAGGAAAGCAGTGTGCAGCTTTTTGTTTGCATATACAATTTAGGTATAGTGAGCCATTCTGATCAGTTCTGAGGAAAGTGGAATCCCTCCCAAATCCAAGTCCTCAGAATCCAGCCAATGGACAACATTGAAAGATGCAGGGTTTCTAAGGAGAACAATGAGGCCTGCTGTGTGAGCTCATTTAAACTGCACAGCGCATCCCACTGGCCAAGGGATATTACAGGAAATTATCAATAGGACTGGACACAGCAGGGTGAAATCAAGCTGCATACAGATATCACTTATGCCTGTTAGGAGTCCTGGATTGAACCAGTCAACACAAACCCCATGGAGGGGCTGGAGCCACCGCCTCTCTCCCCTAGTCAGTGGGGTCAGGTATGGTGTTAGGCAAAGCCATCAGTTTGGAGTCACAGAACTTGCAGCAGCTTGCAAAGGCAGCGTGGGGAGTTTTCCTTCAGCAAGGGCGGAAACCTTCCAGGAACAGTTCTGCAACACCAAGACCACAGTGCTCTCCCTCTCACCTCCACAGATTTCTTGTTGTGTTTTTCTCCATCCTTATAAAATCAACGTGGCTCACTCAGTAATAAAAGCTTTACATTCCCTCAATCACTCATACCTTCTCGCAGGCCTTCTCGCCTAGCAAGGCTGTATGTGACAAGGACAAAACCACTGTCATAAAACAAGATGTGAACAGAAAAACCAATCATGTTTAAAATCCTGCATTTCGAAAAGATTTCAAAATGGGTGTACATACCCCTTTCCATCCCGCCTATTTACGCAGCGAGCAGAGTAGAAAAAACTCATCCTTTCCTGGGCACAGGCTGCATTTGATAACCCCACTGTCTGGCATGTGGACCAGGAGGAGGGACAGGAAGTCAAGTCAGGCTGTCCATCCGCTATACCAACCTGTAACTGATGTAGGTTGCCAAACACGAGTCACCAACAGTGGACATCCCAGAGAGGGGGTTTGAGACTGGTCTGTCATGAGTGGGCAGAGGGATCACAGGGGTGCCCTCTCCCGATGTGCAGCTTTTGGCAGCCATGATTGGTTAGAAGTGCAACCTGCCTGAATCAGAAATACAGTGCCCATGAGCAGTCCCACTCTAGTGGGTCCCACCTGAGAACAAGCCCTAAATCATGGGCATCTGCAAGAGATGGGGATGGCCCAGGGCTGCATGCACAGCTTGTGGTGAGTCTGAAACAGCTCAGAGTGGACACTTTGGGTTTTAGCTTAGAGTCAAGCCCAACCTATTGAGATCTGAATTCAGAATTCCAAACAGCCAGGGTGTGTTCTGCAGCAGCAGGAAAAGCCGAGATGCTACAAGGCCAGACAACAGCAGCATTCCGGGTCCCTGTGAGACGCCTGCCTGGTGCTTTCCTAAGGCCTTTTGGCCTTGTCAGTTTTACAGGTGGAACTGACCTCCTCAAATCATGCACCTCAGCGTGGACAGTCGTCAGCCTCTAAGTGTCAGAAATCCAAGTTCATAAGAGCCAGTTGTGAAGTGTGTGGGATAAGGGGGCTGATTATGGAAAATGCTATGACTACCAGAGGCAGTAACACACAAATAGCTTTACTGGGTGGTGCTTGAACAAGTCTGCAGGAGAGAACACGCCCTCAGAGAAGAACACTGTCCAGAGTTTATGGGTTTGCAGTCACCCTCAGAAAGGGAGGAAGACAAGAGACCTTCTGTGGTAGATGGAAATTGGAGAAAGGGTTTGTGAGTCTAGGGAATGTTGCTCAGCAGCTGAGCAGAGTAGCTCGGGGGTCTCCTAACCACAAGTCTCTATCTTATCTGTGGTTAGCAGATGTGGGGTGAGGACTAGCAGGGTACGGAAGCCAGGCAGATTTTGAATGCTCAACAATCTGCCAGTTGACGTAAGTTTAAAACAATTTGGACGTGTGAAAAATCTGAGTTTGATGCTCATGGGCTTCTCAGGCAACAGGTCTCAGTCTTGTGAAGAAAAGCAGTAAAGAAACATCAGCAGTGCTGCCCAAAAGCCAAGACGCAGCAAGGCCCATTGCCAGCAACATCCCTAGTCTGAATGACAAGCAAGGCCTTCCCCCAGTCTAGGGGCTACACACACAGGTCATCACTGGTACATTTATAGAACACAAGCTGAAAACTGCTTTCAAAATCTCTGAGGATGTATCTCCACCTGGAGACTGCCTCTGTTTTCCATGTGGACTTCCTTTTTTCAGGGATCCCAAGAGGCAAGAATTATCACCTACAGACATTTGCTAGTTTCCATGGTTGAAAAGCTTAACACAGAAACACAGACACATAAACACACACACACAGAGAGAGAGATAGAGAGAAACGGGGGAAGGGGGAAGAAAGAGAGAGAGAAAAGGAAATTGGAAATATCATAGTCATAAGAGATATTTGCAAGCTGATAAGTAGATAACTCTAGGCTGATTTTTAAAAAAAACCTTGAGGCCGGGCACGGTGGCTCAAGCCTATAATCCCAGCACTTTGGGAGGCCGAGACGGGCGGATCACGAGGTCAGGAGATCGAGACCATCCTGGCTAACACGGTGAAACCCCGTCTCTACTAAAAAATACGAAAAACTAGCCGGGCGAGGTGGTGGGCGCCTGTAGTCCCAGCTACTCGGGAGGCTGAGGCGGGAGAATGGCGTAAACCCGGGAGGCGGAGCTTGCAGTGAGCCGAGATCGCGCCACTGCAC
>NC_045445.1:4705348-4714440 GCF_002776525.5 Piliocolobus tephrosceles | reverse complement strand
AAAAAAAAAAAAAAAAAAAAAAAAAAAAAAACCTTGAAAACAACTGTGTGAACAAGAATACTTCTTAAATAACTATGTGGAGGGCTGCCCTGCAAGTTCAAGCTATGGCAGCAAGAATTTGGAATGTCACTCTAGTGCTCTTTGGAAACATGAACCTGAAAGGCCAGAGACAAGTATGCTGTGTGCATTCAAGGTGCCCAGTAGGAGGACCCTCCTTCACAGAGATTTGGGGTCTGGGTTTTGGTACATGGATCATGAGTCTGGAGGGTGTCTTGGAAGCTTCACCAAGGGCCAATTCCCACAGACCTATATATTGATCCACGTCCTGGTTCAGTAGCTGTGACTGTTGCCCCATCCAGAACCACTTGTACCATGTCTGCGCAGTTCCAAGATGTGAGAAGAACCATTCATGATAACAGATTTTCAGGAGGAAAAGAAAATAAGTGCATTAATCAACGTGCATGTGGGTCATAAGTTATATCCAGGTTTAGAAATGTTAAAGTATGAGGGGGAAGGTGCAACTTAGACATACAATAACAAAGTCTACTTCTTATTTACCATTTCATTTGGGCCAGACATTTTACATGCAGGTGACATCAGGTATAAACTCACACCAATGCTCTGAACTTTTACTATTATATGCCCACTTTATAGACGAGGAATGGAGGCACAGAAGAGGTACATGATTGGCTTACCTTATAACCAATGGCAGTCTCATTACCAGGGCCCAGCCCTCACCCTGGCCTCAGCTATCTCCCCTATGATCAGGGAAGGAGAGCCAGCAACAGTTACCCAGTGCCTGATGCCCCATGCCACATGGCTGAAGCCTGCAGCGAAGCCAGTGAGAGACTGTCACTGGACCTGGTCCACTTGGCCTCTCCCCAGCCCCATCAGGAGATAGTTCTTAAGAGCTGGCCAGATTTCATGATCATTAACTACATGTTGAAGGTTTTATTTTTATTTTTTTATTTTTGTGGGTACATGGTATATATATTTATAGGGTACATGAGATATTTTGATAAAATCATGCAATGTGTAATAATCACATCAAGGAAAATGGGGTATCAATTGCCTCAAGCATTTATCTTTTGTGTTACAAAAAATTCAATTATACTCTTTTAGTTGTTTTAAAATGTGCAATTAAATTATTATTGTCTGTCTGTTGTCTTATCACATACTAGGTCTTATTCCTTCTTTCTAACTATTTTTTGTACCCATTAACCATCCTCATCTCCCCCCACACCCCACTACCCAGAAGACATTCTGAGGCTTGGGGTGTATGGATTTTCAACTTTAGTTCGTACACTTGGATCACTTTTAGTCTCTGACAGACCTATTGCCCACAATGCCTGCCTCCATCCTACCATGCTTTTTCATTCTGTAGACTTGTTTTAGCAGACAAATTGGTGGACCTGCAGCATGTCTCGCCACTACTCATTTGTCTGTCTGCTGCCTCTTTGTGTCATTTAATTTGTTGCTCTTTCTCAGTGTTCTGATCATAGGAAGTTAGCCTCAGTGGCTAGCTTAGAGACAGGTCTGACTTTGTTCTGATAAAATGATTTCATAGGAAATGTCATGTCTTCAACTGCATCTTAGCACAAGGCACATGATTTCTGGCTGTTTCACTCTTGATCTTCTCAACACTGACCTGTGGTTTGGGGTGATGACAGTTTCATTCCTTTCTTGTAGGATGCCTCACTGACATTCAACCAAAGTGTTTCATCCTTCTGACATCAGTTCTGTCACTGGGGGTTTCAGATATTGTGTTTTTTGTTTGTTTGTTTGTTTGTTTTTTGTGAAACATAGTCTTCACTATCCTCAGCTGCAAATCTTCAGTGAAGAACTCTCCCTTGTGAACTGTAGCTATTGTGATACCTTGAAATACACCAGAAGGGCGAATAAAAGCGCTTATTCTTTTCCCATTGGAGTGTCAATACTCAGAGTAAGGACTGGCTGCACTTGTTATTTCTAATGGGGTCCAAGACTTTTTTTCTTTTTTTTTTTTGAGACGGAGCTTCACTCTTGTTGCCCAGGCTGGAGTGCAGTGATGCAATCTTGGCTCACAGCATCCTCCGCCTCCCGGGGTTCAAGGGATTCTTCGGCCTCAGCCTGCCAAGTAGCTGGGATTACAGGCTTGTGCCACCACACCTGGCTAATTTTGTATTTTTAGTGGAGATGGGGTCTCTCCATGTTGCTCAGGCTGGTCTTGAACTCCCAACCTCAGGTGATCCGCCCGCCTCGGCCACCCAAATTGTTGGGATTACAGGCATGAGCCACTGCACCCAGCCCAAGACTTATTTTTTAAATACATTTTAGATTTTTAAACTGTTTTGGATTTACAAAATTATTGCAAACACGATAAAGAGAATTTCCAAATGCTTCACACACAGTTTCCCTGTTATTAAAGTCTTACGTTAGATTGTACATTTTTCTATATTAATGAATTAGTATTGATACATAATTTTTTTAGCAGAAGTCTATACTTTATCAGATGTCCTCATTCATACTGAATTTTCTCTTGCTGTTTCAAGATCACACCCAAGGCACTTCATTACATTTGTTAGTCATGTCTCCCTAGTCTCCTCTTTGTCATGACAATATCTGAGACTTTTCTTGTTTCTGATGATCTTAACATTTTGTGGAATATTGGTCAGCTCTTTAGTGTACAGCCCATCTAGTGGCATTTGTCTTATATTTTTTTCTCATTATTAGAATGGGGGTATAGGTTTTCAGTGGAAGATCTCAGAGGTAAAATGCCATTCTCATTACATCACATAAAGGAAATTACTACAAATGTGACTTCTCATGGTTGATGTTAGTTTTTATATACAGGTATTCTGTAAAGCCACCATAATCAACAATGTGTAATATTGGCAAAAGGGAAAACACACGTCATGGAACAAAATAGAGCATAGAAAGGGACCCAAAAAAATATACCGAGTTTTGACAAAGTGCAAATTCAATTCTCTGGAGAAATGACAATCTCTCCAACAAATGACACCTGAATGAATGCATGTCAATATGCAAAGAAATGAACCTAGATAAGCCTTACATCTTTCACAAAGAATTATCTCAAAATAGTTCATAGACTCAAATATAAAATGAAAAATTATAAAACATCTGGAAGAAAACATAGGGGGAATATCTACGTCACTTCACATTGGTGATGGGTTTTTAGATAAAACATTAAAAACATGTCCCATCGAGGAAAAACTTGATAAGGTACATATTCTAGAATTTAAAAAATAATAGTGCTCTGTAAAACACACTGTCTAGCAAAAACAAAAAAAAAAAAAGAAGTTACAGACTTTGAGAAAATATTTGCAAAACATATATCTGATAGATGACTTGAATCCAAAATCTTCAGGGAATGTTTAAAACTAAACAATAAGAAAACTTATGAAAACACAATTAATAAATTGGTGAAAACTCTGAACAGACACATTACCAAGATATACAGAAGGAAAATAAGGAAAAGAGAAGAGAGTCAACATCACATTTCATTAAGGAATTGTGAATTGAATAGCAATGAGATGCACACCTACTAGAATGCCTAAAATAAAAATTAAAAAATTAAAAAAAAAACTGACAATGCCAATTGCTGGCAACAATGAAGAACAAAAGGCACTCTCATCCCTTGTTACTGGGAATGCAAAGTAGTACAGCCACATTCAAAGATGGTTTGTCAGTTGATATTTTTACAAAGCTGAACACAGTTTTGCCATTCCAAGGCATACTTCCAACTAATTTGCAAACATATCTCCACACAAAAAATCTTACATATGAATGTGTATATCAGCTTATTTCATAATTGCCAAAAACTAGAAGCAACCAAAATGTTTTTCTAGAGGCGAATGAATAAACAAACTGTGGCTCAACAATAATTGAACACTACTCATTGATCAAAAATGACCTTTCAGCCTGAGGCAGTGGCTCACGCCTGTAATCCCAGCACTTCGGGAGGTCCCAGCACTTCGAGAGGTCGAGGCGGGTAGATCACTTGAGGTCAGGAGTTTGAGACCAGCCTGGCCAACATGGTGAAACCCTGTCTCTACTAAAAAAAACAAAACAAAACAAAACAAAAAAAAAAGCTGAGCATAGTGGCACACATCTGTAATCCCAGTTTCTCAGGAGTCTGAGGTATGAGAATCACTTGAACTCAGGAGGCAGAGGTTACAGTGAGCCAAGATCACACCACTGCACTCCAGCCTGGGCAACAGAGCAAGACTCTGTCAAAAAAAAAAAAAAAAGCCTTTCAAGGCACACAAGAACATGAATAAATCTTAAATACTTAGTCTTAAGTAAAAGAAGCCACTCTGAAAAGGCAAGGTAGTATATGATCTAATTTATTTCACATTCTAGAGAATACGAAACTGTAAAGACAATAAAATTATCTGTTGTGGCCAGGATCTGGGGTGGGGAGAAGGTATGACTAGGATAAGCAGAGGAGATTTATTAGTCTGGTGAAACCATTCTCTTGGATACTGCAATAATGAATTACATTATACCATTGTGGATTATTTATTATCAGAAGGTGGATTGCATTGTGCATTTCTCAAAGAGCACAGAACCTTAAAACACAAACAGTAAACCTTAATGTATGTGAAGTTTAAAAAAATTAGGAGGTTGGGAGATCCCAAGGTGAGATATAGATCATGGCAAAACAATCTAACTGTGTTACAAATGTATAAAACAACCTCATTGATGAGTATCAGAGGATATGGTGCTGGCCTATGTAACTGTGGAAGGGAGTGTCTATGATTGAAGGCAAAAGGAACTGTACTGAAGTATAGTCTAGTTGATAAAGCTGTTTCCCACAGATAGGGGGTTAACAATTCTGGTACCACTAAGGATATTAAGAGCGAGAGAGAGATATCTATCTATCTATCTATATATATATTTCTCTCTATATATATAATTCTGTATGTATATATTTCTATGTTGAAATATATATATAGAAATATATATTGAAATATATATATATGTGTGTATATATACACACACACACACACACCCATGAACTAATTATATGGATGAAGAATGGTGGGTGTTAGATTACTGACTGTTGAAGTGGATGTTTATAGGTAAACAAAGGAAGCAGACTAGAAGCTCCTTGTAGTAATAGAGTAGTGTTTGAGATATCAGTAAGAATTCATATTCAGCTTAATATACATACAGAGGGTTGCACATGTAAAAATTTAAAGATATTTGTATCTACTCAGGTTAATATACATACATACACTTCATTGCTCTGTCAATTGAGACAGCTAGGCGCAACTACTCCCCAGGAACAATGAGCATGCCTAGCACTCACATCCAGCATTCTAATACTCTTCTCCAATAAAAGTAAGTGGAAATCCATGGAATATGAATTATTCTATGACTGGAACAAGAAACATACAAATGAGTATATTTGCACCATCTTGTTATGACAGAAAGTAAGACAGAGCTAAAAACAAATATAATACAGCAGATATGTGAATGGGACACTAAAGTCAACTGAAACAGCTCCCAATGGACAAAGATGGAACAATTTGAACAACAAAATAAAGTGGTATTGGATTATACTCAAAAACATGTGATAAATAACCATGAATTCATTGGAGATAAATCAATGAGTGAATAAATACATAAATGAGGGAGAACAGACAAATCTCCCATTGAGAACAATTCCAAATCATTCATATCAATACCACCCCTTCCCAAGGAGGCTGAGCCTCACTGCTCCTTAATGGGCTGCCGATACTGACTTTCTCCTATAAAGTACAATATGGAAAGGGAGAATGTAATAACCTTACAGAAGGAAAACCTGACAAACACTACCTCAGATAGATGATGAATGTCAATATCAATAGCAATAAGTCACAGGGGTAGAATATTTTGTGATGAAAATGACAATTCATCTCTCTTGTCCTCCTACCATAAACCCATCACCCTAGTCTAATTATGAGAAAAATGTCAGAAAAATTCCAAATGAGGTGTAATTCCACGAATTGCTTTTACTCTCCAAAACTGTCAAAGTCATCAAATACAAGAAAAATCCAAGAAACCATCACAGTTAAAAAGATTCTAAGGATACATGATGACTAAGATAATGTGGTACCCTAGATGGGATCCTGGAACAATGAAAGGAGGCTGAGGATGGATATTTGTTTGTTAGTTGTGATAAATGTATCATATTAAAGTGTGACGTTTGTAATGGAAGAAATTGGGTATAATGCATACGAACACTCTCTTAACTGTCTTTGCAATATTTATTTAAATAAAAAATATTCTAAAATAGAAAGTTTACTAAACAAAGACACTGTTACAAGAATGGGGAAAAAAGCCACAGATGAGAAGAAAATATTTGTGAATTCAGTAGCTGACAAAGTACTTTCATACTGAGTAAATAAACAACGTTTAACACTTCTCCATATAAAAACAAAGAAACCAATAAAAATGTAAATGATTCATAGACACTTCACCCATGAAGATATAAAGATCACAAAAAAATGAAAAGATAATCAGCATAATTATTCAACAAAATGCAAATGTAAACAGCAGTAAGATTTCCTTACACAGCTATTACAATGAATAAAATTCAAAAAACTGAAAATACCAAATTCTGGATAGGCTGTGGAATTCTCATTCATTACTGGTAGAAAAGAAAAATGATACATTTACTCTACAAGGTCTTTTGGTCATTTCTTATATGGGGAAACAAAGACAGCATTAGATTCAGCAATGGTACTTCTAGATTTTGTGTAAGTGAATTGAAAATTTAGGTTTGCATATGCAAAATCATGTACAAAAATATATAACAGCTTACTCATAATTGTCAAAGATAACTTCGCTCAAGAGGTGAATGGATAAAACCAATGGTACATCCAAACTGAAAGTGTATTGAAAGCTCAAGCCACTCTCAAATGTTCCAGGTCAGGCAGTTTTGGAGGCCAGTTCTACCAAATGGTCAAGGAAAACTAATAATCATCTTAGCTCTCCCAAAGCCTCAAAAATGGATGGGCAGTTCTTCAATTCATTCTCCCAGGCTCTCTCTTCTGGATTGAAGAAACAGGTTAAGACATCCCTAGCCTACATGAAAAGAACACGTGAGTCAACTGTTCATTGATATCACAGCAAATGTCCTAAACAGATAATCATATATTCATCACAGCAGTTGACTAAATGAATAAGCAGCCTGCATGCAAGGAATAAAAATATTATTTAATATTAGAAAAAATTTCCATTGTAATTCCTTACATTCAAGATATAGTAGAAAAAAGCATTCAATCATAAAAATGGGTACAGAAAAATCCTCTGAAAGAAAGTGTATGTGATTTGTAATTAACACCTTTTAGCAAACTAAGATTAAAAACTTTGATTTCCTAAAATTGACAGGAAGCATACTTGAATTTGAAATGTTAGAAGTATTTTCATTCACAGCAGGGACAAGTCACTGACGTATACTCACTCCACCATCGTCCATAGCTGCAATGGATATCAAAATGAAAAAGAGAGCTATGGAAAGAAAAATTGAAACGAGGTATGAAGATTGAAAATAAATAGTATTTTTCACAATGTAATCATCAAGAAAATTGAAAGTAACAGATGCATTGAATATGCAAATGAAGAGACTTCAGAAAAGAGCATATTAAAGATTATAACAGCAAAATCAAAGGCCTGTCACACAAGAGACACTTAGAATATAAAATAAAAAATATATCATTTACAACATAATTAAAATCCAAAATACAACTAAGAAGAAGCCTAACCAAAATATACAAGATGTTTATGGAGGCAACTGTACAAGTTTATGACAGAGTCAGGAAAAAAAATCTAAAACGAATGAAGCAGTACACCATATTAATCATCAGGGAACAGAATATGGCAAAGATGCAAATGCTACTTAAACAAAATACAGAGTAAAGTGCCTTACCTGTAGCTGCCAAAGTTTCAATCGAGATCAGGTGTTGCGTTCTGCTCCCAAAATCAACCCTGGAAAAATACAAAAGGGAAAAAGAAAAAAATATATATCAGCAATAAAATCTAAACTAGAAAACAGAGAAAGCCCTGGGAATGAACGATGACTGTATTGAACTGGTACTTGTGTTTGGGGTGGGGCAGGCCAGAGGGAACTTGAAGAAGTCTGTAGTCTGCAAACTGGAAGACTACAGGATGGGTAGGAGGAAAGATTTTAAAATTCCACCCCACATCATTGCACAATCTGAGGCAGCACTTCAATACACAATGTGGGTAGCCCTGGGGTAATACCTGGACATGAGGAAATACAGGTTGATTGAGAAACTATGGCTCCAGAGTTTTGCTAATAAAAATCGGAAACAAACAGTGAGGGTAATACCAGGACATGAGGAAATTCGGGTTGATTGAGAAACTTCAACTCCAGAGTTTTGCTAATAAAAACCTGAAACAGTGAGAGAGGACTGACTTTCAAAAAACGTATTATTTTAATGAAATATAAAGAATGAACTAGAAATAGAATGGGAAGTATGTGTGAATCACACATATTATGAGTAGATACTGTTTAATAAGTATATATAGTATACATATATACATGTATAAATATATACATAAAGTCATATACATATAAATGCATATAATTTTATGTATATAATATAAATCTATATACATACATATATGTGTTTATGTATATAAACATCAATATAAGTATAATCTACATATACCAAGTTAATGTACCATACAATTGCAGAGAAGTAAAATTTATTCCTTACTACATGAATGAGAATTAAAATATGAAAATCACTAAACTGGGCCGGGCGCGGTGGCTCAAGCCTGTAATCCCAGCACTTTGGGAGGCCGAGACGGGCGGATCACGAGGTCAGGAGATCGAGACCATCCTGGCTAACACGGTGAAACCCCGTCTCTACTAAAAAAAATACAAAAAATTAGCCAGGCGAGGTGGCAGGCGCCTGTAGTCCCAGCTACTCGGGAGGCTGAGGCAGGAGAATGGCGTGAACCCGGAAGGCGGAGCTTGTAGTGAGCTGAGATCCGGCCACTGCACTCCAGCCTGGGCGACAGAGCGAGACTCCATCTCAAAAAAAAAAAAAAGAAAATCACTAAACTGGACTATG
>NC_045445.1:4671113-4705248 GCF_002776525.5 Piliocolobus tephrosceles | reverse complement strand
AATGTTAGATAAATTCAAAACCAAATTTCAAATCTCTTGCTGCCCCTCAGCGTCTTCAGGGTAAAAATAAATCTTTTAGGACAAAAGGTTTGCAAACTCTAGCTCTGGCTGGGGAGGAACCCCGTGGGAAGGTGGGCGTCTCCTCCCAGAGGCCACTACAATCACAGTTGCTGCAGCCCCCCAGGGAGCACCTGGCCTGGGACCCGCAGCCATTCTCTGCAAGGGGTGGAGCTGGGCAAATGCTCAGAGGTGACAGAAAGAGAGCATCTCCCACCCATGACTTCATCAAAGAGCCAGGAGCCAGGAAGAGGACCCTCCTGAGTGGGGACTGAGGGCCCACCCTCCTCCACATAGAGGGGCCACAGAATCCAGCTCAGCCCCTCCTGTCAGCCCTGGAAGACCCCAGCAGCCTTGTCGCCTGACCACACCCCTCCCTCCACTGCCACCTCAGGGGACTCAGAGTCCGAAACCTGGTGTGAAGGAAGCAGACACCTTCAGCAGAAGATGGGGTCCAGACTCTGCAAGGAATCGAGGTCAGAAACCTGAGGGAGGACTGAAGGGCATCCCCCACCCCCACGGCCCCTCACCTTCACCCCCATCCTGGCAGAATCCTGTTCCATCCCTGCTGTCAACCCAGGGAAGCCCCGGGTTCCTGGCGAGATGTGAAGCCACTGACTTGGGCCTCCGGGATCAGAGAGAGCGAGGGCCTCCTTCTGAGGGGCAGTTTGAAGTTGGCGGAGGGCAGCGGTTCCAGGCTCTGTGAGAAGGCAAGACGAGACGCTGAGGGAAGACTGAGGAGGTCCCCAGCCCAGATAGAAAACCCCAAATAATCCAACACGGCCCCTGCTGCCAGCCCTGGACCACCCCGGGGCAGACTTCTCAGGCTGGGCCATCCCCCCGTTTTTGCCCCCACCCCCGCCACGTAAGACTCAGGGGATTCTGGGGTCAGAGCTCGGTGTGACCAGGGCAGGGCTGGTTAGGAGAGGGCAGGGGCCAGGTTCTGCCAGGCATCAAGGTCAGGACCCTGAGAGAGGGCTGAGGCCCTACAGAGCGAGGCTCCCTCTCTGCTATCAGCCCTGGGAGGTTCCTGGCATGGCCGCCAGGCACATGGGTCCTGATGTCTGCATCCCGGGCTGACCAAGGGAAGGGGCTTGATACTATGAGCACGACCCGAGGGGAGCACAGCCACGGCCCAGTCCCTGCTTGGAGACGATGGAGGTCTGAGGGAGGCCTCAGGGAATCCTGAAGGGACCCAGTACCCCAGGACAGAAGGCCCATCTTGCCACTGTCTGAAACTGAGGCGACTCCTCATTCGGCCTCAGGAATATGACGGATGGAGACTCAGGTCAACAGAGGGGAGCTCTGAATCAGCCCTCCCAGTGTCAAGGGGAGGAAGAAGAAGGAGGACTCAGGAGACTTTGGACTCCGGATTAGTGGGGACTTGGGCCCCGGGAAGTCCTGGGCACAGTGGCCACATGTGGCGCATCTTTGCTGTGCCTTTGGGGTATCAACAGGAGAGGCCTGTAGTCTGAGGAGTGGAGCCTCAGAGCAGCAGAGGAAGCAGTCCCAGAGCCCAGAGGGAGGACTCTGCAGACCTATCATATCTGACCCAGGAAACTTGCCCCTGCTGTCAGTTCTGGGAGGACCCTGACAGGACTGTGGGGAAAGGATGCTGTCCCCCACTTTTTCCTTGGGGACTCCAGGAAGATGGTGGTTTTGGCATGCAGTTCAGCAGAAGGGAAAAAGGCCCTGTGAGGAGTAAATCTGAATACCTGTAGGACACTCAGACCGAGGAGATGCCCCGCTGAAACCTGCTCCTTCTGTCAGCTTTGTGAATCTCATGCAAGAATGTCCATGTGGCATCCCCTCGCTTCTGCCTCCCGGGTCTCAGGGAGACAGGCACCTTGTTCTGAGGGGAGTCCACAGCTCAGCAGACGGAACCACACTTGGTCAGCATGGGAGGAATCCCGGGTCTGCCAGGAGTCAAGGGCAAACCCTGTTCTCAGCCCTGGGAGGCCCCGTTCTGGGGTAGCATGTGGCAGAAATGAGAGCATGCCACACCTCACTTGCAGAGAGAGAAGTCCCAGGATCTGCAGGACCCAAGGTGTGCTCCCTTCATGAGGACTGGAGATACCCCCAGTCCAGAAAGAACAAATCCCACAGATTCTTTCTGTTCCCCATTCTTAGCTCTGGGGTGGGGTGCATCTATGCAGAAGATCTATAGCCTGCATAGATGGCAGATTACAGGATAGATAGGAGGAAAGATTTTCAAAATCCACCCCCCATCTTGCACAATCTGACCCAGTGCCTCAAATCACGATGCCATCAGCCCTGGGGTAATATCAGGACACCAGGAAATAATGGGTTTATTGAGAAGCTATGGCTCCAGGGTTTTGTTAATCATCACCGGAAACAAACTTAGTGGGAGAGGACTGGCCTTCCAAAAATTATTATTTTAATTGAATATACTGGCCATTCCGATGTCCTTGTCACCTGCCTGGGTTTCTGGTGCAATGGCATGCTGGGTAATGATCAGAGCATGCCCAAGATCAGTCTCCTGATAACTGTCCTGGGCATGATTTTAATGGAGGACAACTGTGCTCCTGGGGAGGCAATCTGGGAAGAGTTGAGTGTGATGGAGGTGTGTGTTAGGAGGGAGCACAGTGTCTATGGGGAGACCAGAAAGCTGCTCACTCAAGTATGGGTGCAGGAAAAACTACCTGGAGTATTGGCAGGTTCCCAGCAGTGGTCCTGAGTGCTACCAGCTCCTGTGGGGTCCAAGGTACCACGCTGAACCCGCCTATATGAAAGTCCTGGAGCATGTGGTCAAGATCAATGCAAGAGTTCACATTTCCTACCCATCCCTGTATAAAGAAGCTTTGATAGAGGAGGAGGGAGTCATCAGGAGTCGAAGCCATGGCCAGTGTCGGGGTAGGGGTTTGTGCACCAGTGCACATCCCAGGGCCACATCCAGCAGCTTGTGACATGAGGCCCATTCTTCACTCTGTGCTTGAAGAGCACAGGCAGCCTCAGCTGTCAGCATAGTATTGGAGTGCCACAGTGGGTGCAAATAACACACTGCATTTACTATCTGTGTATTCCTGTTCTATTAGGTGGCTTGGAGATTTATCTTTGTTTTCTTTTCGAATTGTTCAAATATTCCATTTAATAAATTTCAGCATCCACATTTATGAATGATAGTAATCAAACATATTACTGTTTATATGCTTTAGGAGTTTGAGTCTTTATTTTTATTCAAATTGGGAAATTCCTGTTGTTTTGTGAACTGAGACAAGATAACCTAGCAGAGGAGTAAGTATTTGAAAATGTGGAGGAACTTAGCAGTATAACAGATGAGATAAACAAAGAAATTAAATGATAGTCAATAATTACTTTTCCTTATACCTCTTAGTCTACCCTATAAAATTTAAAAATATATATGTATACCTGAATTTGCTTGGCTTATTTGGAATGTAAGAGAAATTAAATCTTCATAAATAATTCCCCCTGTTCACTGGCTCGTTTCTTTCCCAAACATTCATTAAGCATCTGCTCTTTGGAAGGCCCTGGGTTAGTAATGGAGATGCTAAGGTAAACCAGACATACTCAGAGCTATAAGGGAGGTCTACCTAATTACATGATGGCAGCACCCATAGAGCTGCTATCATATCATTAAGGTGGCTAAATGTCCTCTAAGACCTACAGGAAAAAGTAAGAGAGGGGTGAGGATGTTGGATCCAGGTGAGAATGGTCATGTAAATGCCCTAAGCTGGAGTGTTTTGGGCTTTGGGAAACCGCAGGTCCTTCTGGAAGAGCTGATTCTAATGAAGTTGGGTGGATCTAGAGCCAGATTCTCAGATGGTGAGAGAAAAGCCTGAAATGGAAAACTGTTCTGAGCAGTTCTTTTTGGATGGTGGGTGAACAAAGAGGCATCTCCACCTGGGGCAGGAATAGAAGGTGTCCTTGGATCTTGTCCCAGTGCAGTTGAACACAGCCTAAGAGCTATGTGATGGATATCCATTATCTGCAAGGGTTTCCTGAGAGGTAAGTGTGAATCTTCTTCTCAGGAAGTGTGGCACAGAAGCCACTGGCCAGGTACTTTTCTGTGTGGCTGAGAGAACCAGAGCTGACTCTGATAAAGACATTCTAAGGTTATCTCAAGGGTCATTTGGCCAAATATAAGCAAGAGTAAGATTTTGGGTGGTGAAAAAATGAATGAAAATAGTGGTTTGGATGGAAAAGTAGCTGGGAGAGAGGGAAGAAGTTGGTCCTTGCCTCATATTCTAGGAGCTTTGAGCTGCATCCGGCTGCGGAAGTCTCCAGCACACCCAAATTTTGAAGTACATTCTCTAAGATGCAATACTTACTGAATTTTATTGATGAAACTTCCTGTTTTGGCTAATTATTTCATGTCCTATTAAGCTGTATATTCTCTAATAAGTCCTGGAGAACAATAACAACAAAATCCCAGAGTGGTAGGGTCTGGGCTCAAATAAGACTAGAAATAACAGCCAACGCCATTTGTTAAACTTCTAATTTAAGCCAGGCCCTGAGCCACGTGCATCACTTACATTGCACATAATCCAACCATCCTAGTGGACAGAGCTTATCACACCTGCTTCACATATGAAGGACCCAAGGCTCACAGGGCTTGGGCATTTCCCAGGATCAAGTGCTAGTAAGGAACAGGGCTGGAGCCGGATCCCTGGCCTGAATTCCTTTAGAGCCCATGCAATTCCCACTCCTCCCACCCCGAGGCTGACCTCCTAACTGATACTCAATTTATCTTCTTAGCACTGCACCATGTCTTCAGGTGACAAAAAAGACCCTGCAACCAATGTATTTAAAACAGGCCTGGAGAAGGTGACAATGAAAATCAAATACCATTTGGGGCTGGTGTGTGCTGGGTTCCTTAAGAGATTACTCTGCTAGATGCTTTTTGTTGAGCACCTACTATGTAACAGGGTGTAAGAGAAACTACAAATGCTCATCCACATCTTGCATTCTTCTCCTTCCTGGACACACGAGATCAGTACACTCCCAGCATTTCTGTCTGGCCTCAACACTTTCCCGCATCACAGCACCCTTCCCCTGGTCACCCTCATATGCCCTGTATTCCAACTCTGGGACCTGGCCTGAGTCCCATTGTTCTCTGCTTCCTCCTCTGGTGTTTGTTCAGAATGACCTGCCCTCCCCAGGACGTGGAGCATTACTAGCTCCTACAGAAGCCCCCTGGCTCTCCCATGGCTCACTTTTGGTCCCATCCCACAACCACAGTCACTCTGTACTGTGACTTTAGATACTTGGTCATCTCTCTCTGACAGTCCTCAAAACACTCTTTGTTTTCCCAATGGGCTTTCAGTAGTTCAATTTGGTCCACAATTTCCTGGTTCCTGAGATTCAGCTCTGAAAGTAGAGAGTGGGTTTTTGAAGCCACATGGGTATTTGCAGTAGAATTTTAATGGGGTTCTTATCCAAAGGTGGAGACTGAACAGGCAAAGAGATGGATGGTGCTCAGAACATCCACCCTCTCATAAGAAGAAGAGAAGCAGCCACCTCCTAAAGCTGAATTCTTACAAAACCTGGGCTTCTCCCAGAGATGAAAAATGGTTATTTGGTGGACATACCAAGTGGAATTTGAAAAGAATAATTAACCAGCCTTCCACTCCTGTGGACAGCCTCCTGTCTGTCATCTGCCCCCAGGAACATGCTGGCTTTCAGCGTGACTAGTGGCACCTAAACAGGTGTTCAGGTAAGAGCAGTCATGTGCAGGGTAGCAGAGATGATGGGTAAGATTCTGCCCCTGCATCAGATAGAAGGAGCAAATCCTCAGCTTTCTGAGATGATAGATGGTGTTGCAAAGGAAAGTGCAGAAAATGTTACAGAGTGAAGAAGGTGAACTCTCCATGCTGACCTTACAGGATCCTCTGCAAATTTGATGGATTAATGCATTTGATAGCATCTGTCACATAGTAGGCACTTAAAAATTCAGACAATTTTAAGGTAAATCTGGTTTTCTCACAAGTTTGTCTAAAAACGGTGTGCTGTCATCATAAAAAAATAGTTTCCATATAGTGTCCTCTACTTCTAGTTGTGTTGAAAGTCATTACTTCTCCATAACTTTTTAAAAATTTTTCTTAGATTGACATCAGACATTTCAGCTTATCTGATTTATTTAAATAAATAATTTTTGGTTCCATCAACATCATTTACTGTTTTTTAGAAACTTCTGAAATTTCTGTTTCATTAATTGTTCTCTCCTTATTTATATCATCCACATCTTTTTGTTTGCCTTTGGCTTTACTTTTCTTTTTCTAATTATGTAAGATCAAAGTTTAGATTTTTTATTTTAGTCTTCTGTTACTTTCTAATATAAGCTTTTAATGACAATGTTTCCTCTAGCCACTCGCTTAGCTGATTTCCACAAAATTTAAAACATCATATTTCCATTTTTATTTGAAAATATTTTCTAATTTTCTTCAAGTATTTTTAAAAACATAGATCAGTAAATATGTGTGGTTCATTTACTTGGGGACTTTACAGATATCTCCTTTATTGTATTTTTACTTTTATTCCATTATAGATTTTTTAAATACACTTTGTACATTTTCAATTAAATTCATTATGGGTTCATTTACGGTCTACTTTGGTGAAAATTCCACATACACTTGAAAACCTTGTATATCCTGCTGCTGTGCTGTGCAGCATGCAATAAAAAGCAATCAGCTCAAGTTGGTTCATTTTGTTCTTCTATTCCTTCTACAACTTCGCAGAATTTCTGTCTACTTCTTCCATCATTACTTAGAAAGGAGCACTGCCATCTCCAAATATAATTGCAGATTTAACCACTTATCCTTTAAGTTCTATTAGATGTTGTTTTGTGTATTTTGAAGCTCTGCTTTTAAGTAAATTAACGGTTAGGATTATTGTGTCTTCTTTATTAATGGACTCTTTTATCGTTGCATAATGTCTCCATCCATGGTAATTTTCTTTCTTATAAAGTCAAAAAATTTATATAATATAGTCACTGCAGCTTACTTTTTAATTTTTTTCTTTAAATTATCAAACAGTAATTTTTTTTTTTTTTTTTGGCTTTTGGTGTTCAGTTCTATGGGCTTTAGCTCATACGTAGATTCATAAAACCACCACCATAATCATGATAGTAATACTTTCATCACCCTCCTCCCCACCAAATCCCCTCCACCAACTAAACCTTTATAGTTATACCCACCCCTTCACATCTAATCCTGGCAACCACTCATCTGTACTGTATCACTTCATTTTTCTCTTTTTAAAATGTGAGGTAAATAGAATAATAGAACATGTAATTTGTTGAGACTGGCTCATTTCACAGAGCAAGACACCTTTGAGTTTGATACACTATACGTTGTTGTATGTATCAATAGTTCATTGCTTTCTATTGCTGAGTGGTATTTCATAGTATGGATGCACTAAAACTTCATTTTCCATTTACCTATGGAAATATATTTGGGTAATTTCCAGATTTTGGCAAATATGACCAGAAATGTTATAAACATTGACGTATGTAAGCTTTTGTGTGAACATAAGCTTTTCTTTTTCCCTTGGGTGGGATTGCTAAGTCATATGGTGTGTTGATAAGATATTTGGAAATCATTTTCCATAGTGGTTGTATTATAATTCCCACTAGCAATGTATGAGATTTCAAGTTGTTCTTCATCCTTGTTAGCACTTAGCAATGTTTTTTAAAAAAATTTTTCAGTCATTTTCAAATAGGCATTACGGTATCTCATCATGGTTTAATTCACATTTCCCTAACAGATGTGATGTAGAACGATTTTTCATGTGCTTATTTGTCATGCACATGTTCACTTCGGTGAAGTGTCTATTGATATCTTTTGGCGTCCACCCACCAAAAAAAATTTGGTTGGTTGTGTTAAATGAATTCACGGGAGACAATTATTTTGGACTAAGCTCCATTGAAAGGCAACAACAGAACAAACAAAACCAGAATGGAATCACTCATGCTAATTGCCATGTAATCAAAGTGAACTTTGAAATGGGCCAGTTTTCCAAAAATTAAAAAGAAATAGGAGAGTCACAACATCCAATAACAAACGGCCCAGTGTGCTTGAGCAGGCATGGAAAGAAAATTTTCTCTGCTTTTATCATATAAGGAAATCAACTTCAAATTGACCAACTTTTTGTTCCTTGTTTCTACTTTTCTTCAGCCCTTTCCTGCATATAAAGTTAACCTCTTCTGCTTCGCTCATCAGAACACCCACTCTATTTGATAGAATTAGAAGTTGTACATTGTAGAATCACAAATAGAAGCCAATTAGAGAATTGAGCTAAATATAGTGTAATTTTGTCTTGTGACACGTATTTTCTAATTTTTGAGATATTAGGACTCTTTATATAATCTTCATAAAAGACCATATGATTTGCAAATATTTGTCCAATCTCTTGGTTGACTTTACATGCTCTCGTCAGAGTTTTTCACACACCAAAAGTTTTAATTATGAGGCCCAATTTATCACATTTTCCTTTATGAATTATGCTATTAGTGTCATGTTTAAGACCTCTTTGCCTAACTTCAGACCATTAATATTTCCTCCTATGTTTTCCTTAAAGGTTTCAGAGTATTATACATAACATTTAGATTTATGATCAACTTTGAGTTAATTTTTGTATAATGTGTGAGGTTTTGGTGAAAGTTTTTTTTTTTTTTAAATAGTTGGATGTTCAATTGTTCCAATACAACTGATTGAATGTGCTTTTTCTTTTCTTTTCTTTTCTTTTTTTTTTTTTTTTTTTGAGATGGAGTCTTGCTCTGTCACCCAGGCTGGAGTGCAGTGGCTCAATCTCAGTTCACTGCAACCTCTGCCTCCCGGGTTCAAGTGATTATCCTGCCTCAGCCTCCCAAGTAGTTGGGACTACAGGTGTGAGCCAACATGCCTAGATAATTTTTGTATATTTAGTAGAGACAGGGTTTAACCATATTGGTCAGGCTGGTCTCGAACTCCTGACTTCAAGTGATCCACCTGTCTTGGCCTCCCAAAGTGCTGGGATTACAGGCGTGAGCCACTGCGCCCAGCCCGAAAACACTAAGATTTTTCTAATGAATTGCTTTTACTCCTTTCTAAAAACTTTATTGGCTAATTTGTGTGGGTCAATTGAAGGACTCTGCATTCTATTCCATATTTATATAAATGCGTGTATGTGTATCCATTAGCCAATTCCATACTGTCTTGATTACCATAGGCTTATATCAAATTTTAAAATTGGGTAGTATGATTTCCCTATTACTCTGTGTTTTCAAAATTGTTTTACTTATTCCAGCTCCACTGCACTTCCACACACATTTTAAATCAGCTTGTCTATATCTAGAAAAAAATCCTGCTGCTGCTTTGACCACAGTTACTCTGAACCTATAGATCACTTTCATATAGATGATACATCTTCACTGAGTCTTCTAGTCCATGAACACAGTATGTCCATTTATTATTTTGGGCCTTCTTTGAAATTTTTTTCATCAGCATTTTGCAGTTTCACCATCCCGATATGTAAATATTTTGTTAGATATGTACCAAAGCATTTCATCTTTTAATTCTCTTAAAACTGATGTTTTTTTAAATGTTTTTTTTTTCCATTTTTATTGTCCATTCTTGTTTTCAGTTGGGCATGTAAGGAGCTTGAAGTCTCTCTGCTATTGAGACAAACAAGAGAAACGCTGAATAAATTGAAAAACAATTTTTCTTTGATCCCTCAGAGAAGTGACTATAGGGCAAACTGCTGCCCCAAAGTTCAAGAGACATACAGATACAGTCACAACCTTGGAGACCAGGAGCTAAATACCCAGGAACAAGTACTAGGATAGGCAAACCTCCTCTGTACAAAATGAATGGCTGCAGGCTCAGCATGGGTAAATTTGACAGCTAACAACTCCTGGGGGCGCAATCTTAATGCGGCTACCACATTTTCGGAAGTTTTATCTCCAGGACCCCTATCAGGTTCTCCCAGTAAAGACTAGAGACAAATCCCTCCTTACTTCCTGTAGGGGGAGTGGAAAGGAGTCATTTGAAAATATGCCCAGAGTGTTCTGTTCTTCTTCACTAGATCTGATCTCAAGAGAAACTCTTTTTCTACAGTTTAACCTATTGAGTTTCTTCAGACTCAATCCACCCAGAGTAAGGGAAATATCCAATTACAACACTCTCCAGCCTTCTTGTATCTCTAAGGGGAAAACAAAACAAAACTGAGAAACACTAGTGAAAGTTACAGCTCAGGACATACTGATTCAAGCCTTCTATCACAGGAGGATAGACGGTTTCTCCTCTCTCCACAGCTTACTGCCACATCAACTGGGGGGAAAAAACTGAAAGAACTGTGCATGCTAGACCATACTGAACAGGTTCCCAAAGAAAACCAAACACAACCAAGGAGGAACCAGGGAGGTTTAGCCTCTGACACCCGTAGCTACAGCAAACAGTAAACACAGCCAGATGAAAGTAAACCTCACACTAAAGTCCTATTTAACTCCGTTCTTTTCATCCACTACATCATGTCAAGTTTATAACAAAAAATTTCAAAGTATAATAATAGACCAAAAAAAAAAAATACCCAACCATAGTGTGAAGATACAGAGCAGGCATCAGAAACAGGCTCAGATACGGTAGAGATTTCGGAATGATCTGACCAGGAATTTAAAACCATGAGGAATATGCTGTGTGCTCTAAGGAAACAGTGGATAATATGCAAGAACAAATAAGTAGTATTAGCAGAAAGATGGAAACTCGTTAAGAAAGAGTCAAAAGGAAATGCTAAAACTAAAAACAAAGTAACAGAAATGAAGAATACCTTTCACGGGTTCATCAGTAGACTGGACAGAGCCAAGGACACAATCAGTGAGCCTGAGGAAATGCAAGAGATTTTTACTGCCATTATATCTATCTTGCAACCTTGCTTGCACTCACTTATTAGTTCTAGGAGTTTTTGTGCAGTTTCCTTGGGATTTTCTTCATAGATAGTCACGTCTTGTGAGGCTACAATGTTATATGATCCATTCCATTCTGAATGCCTCTTAATTATTTTTCTCGATTTATTCCACTGATAAGAATCCCACTGCGTTGCTGAATAGGAGTGACAAGACAGGGCATCCTTTTCTTGTTTCTGCTCTTACTGGAAGGCATTCAGTCTTTCACTACCAATTTTGATATTTGCTCTAGGTTTTCGGTAGATGTCCTGTGTCAAATTAAGTTCCTTTAAACTTTTAGCTTTCTCAGAGTTTTTATTATGATTATATTGTAGTTTCTCAAATGCTGTTTTCTGCTTCAATTAAGATTATCATAAATTTTATAGTCTATTTATATGGTAGATGGCACTGATAAATTATCAAATATTGAACAAAACTTGCATTCCCCAGATAAAACTCACTGTTTAGATATGACTGAATTCTACTTGCTAATATTTTCTTTGAGATTTTTGCATCGATGTTTATGAAGCATATTGGCCTCAAGTGTGTTCATTTCTTTGTATTTCCTAGTTTGTTTGCTTATACTGTCAGCCTGGTACTATTACGATGATGTTAACCTGATGATTCTGGAAACATTCATTTCTCATCTATTTTATCTAAGAGGGTATAAAAATTAGTGTTACTTTTTCTTTAAATATTTGTAAGAAATCTCCAGTGAACCTATCTGTATCTACAGATTTCTTTCTCTCTCAGAAAAACTTTTACTATGAAATCAATTACTTTAATAGCTAGGATACTGTTCAGGTTATCCATTTCACCTAAGGTGAGTTCTGATATTTTGAGTTTGGGGGGAATTTCATTTCATTTTATCGTAAGTTTCATCTCAGTTATTGAATTTTTTGCATAGATTTGTTCTTAGTATTTAATTTTTATCCTTCTCATGTCTGCAGTTTCTGTCATGATATTTCCTGTTTCCATCATAACCTTAATAACTTGTGTCTTCTTTGTCTGGCTGACTTGAGTTCCATCCATTGTCTTGGTCCTTTCAAAAAACCAGGTTCTGGTTTCCTAGTTTTTTCTGTCTCTTTTCTGATTTCAGTGTCAATGATTTCTGTTTCCTGTTTTCTTTCTTTCTGCTTGCTTTGGATAAGTTTGTTTATTTCTTTTTCTGTTAAGGTACAAGCTTGGATTATTTATTTGAGATGTTTGTTTATCTTAATCTAAGTATTATGTAGTATAGTTTTCTCTTTAAAAACTGTTTTAGCTGCAACCAGCCATAAAAAAGGATGAGTTCATGTCCTTTGCAGGGACATGGATGAAGCTGGACATCATCATTCTCAGCAACTACCACAAGGATAGAAAACCAAACACTGCATGTTCTCACTCATAGGTGGGAACTGAACAATGAGATCACTTGGACACAGGGCGGGGAACATCACATACAGGGGTCTTTAGGGGGGTGGGGTGCTGGGGGAGGGATAGCATTAGGAGAAATACCTGATATAAATGACGAGTTGATGGGTGCAGCAAACCAACATGGCACATGTATACCTATGTATCAAATCTGCACGTTGTGCACATGTACCCTAGAACTCAAAATATAATAAAAGAAAAAAAGTTAGATGTGGAAATGCATGTTTTTAAAAAGCTACTTAGGCAGTTGTGGTACACAGGCACATGGAAAAGCTGACTCTGAAAATGCTCTGAGAAGCAAAAGAGCCAGTTCTCAGAGTGTGCTCTGAGGTCATCTATGGAGGGCTCAGGAGGTGTTTTGGTAGTTCTCAAAGTATTTAAACATTTTGTTTATTTATACTTCATACATTTAAATTGTAGTTTATGACTTTTTTCATGTTTCTCTACAATTTTCCATAAAAATGCTTTCTTAAAAATGGTGCATGAATCATAAAGTCTATCTGATCAGTTAATCTTGACTAATATTTAGTTAACCTGGGGCACTTTGGTCTTCATAAACATGTTTTTATTTTACATTGCTATGGGTTTTTGTTTACAATTTATTGATTTCTATTATGTAATTTTATACCTTCACCATAAAATCAAAGGTTTAAAAAAAACTGTTTTAGCTGCAACCTACAAGTAGTGATATGTTACTTTTCCATTTTAATTTAGTTCTATGGAATTTTTAATTTCCTTGAGACTATGTTTGACCCTTGGATTGTTGAAGATTTTGTTGTTTAATTATCCTGTGGTTTGAGAATTTTCTGTTGTACTTATGTTATTGGTTGTTTTCTAATTTGATGCCATAAAGTTCAAAGAATGTTCTTTTGGTGATTTGAATTTTTTAAAAATTGTTGTTTGTTCTGTGACTGAGGAAATGATCTACCTTGGTGAGTTTTCCATGTGTGCTTTAAAAAATGCATATTCAGATGTTGTTGGTGCCATGGTATTTCCATCCATAGTGTTTGTGAGTCACCCTGGGTCAAGGCTGAGAGCTGAATGATGACCTATCCTTAATTCAGTTCTCCAGTCCTTAGTAAATATAAAAATTTCTACATGGCACCTTACAGTGAGACAAGGAAATTCTACTCAATTTAGTGTGTTCCTTTTCTTACATTTGCTATTCTTAGTGATCTCCTCCATGCTCAGTTGGTCCCAGGTGACTCCCTCTGATCCTCTAGCTAAAACATGGATCTTTCCTCTCCTCACACAGCTGTGCATTTCCCTTGAAAGGGTCTGGTTAGGTAGCCAAGTGGCAGGAGAATAGAGAGAGGAAAATAACAGAAGGGACTCCTCTCACACTAGTTTTTTCGTACAGCTTCTTTCACATTTTTTTCCTTTGGTTTTCTACAGTTGGAAAATGATATGCATAGATGTATACTTTCAGCATTTATCTTGCTTGATGTTTTGAGATTCCTGAATCTTTGTTTTCATGTCTGTCATTTATTTGGGGGAAATTACACCCTTTACCACTGCAAGTATTTATTTTGTTCCTTTCTCCTTCTCTTGTTCCTCTGGTATTCCAATTATGCACAGTTACACAGTCCCACATTTCTTGAATATTCTGTTCCATCTTTTTCCTTCCTTTTTTCACTTTGAATTTCAGTTTTAAAAGTTTCTGCTTTCATTTCTTCAGGCTTTTTCCTTGTTTCCTCAGTCATGTCCTATCTACTGAGGAGTTAAATAAGGCATTCTTCATTTTTGTTACAATGGATTTTTTTTTTTTTTTTTTTTTTTTTTGAGACAGAGTCTTGCTCTGTCGCCCGGTCTGGAGTGCAGTGGCTGGATCTCAGCTCACTGCAAGCTCCGCCTCCTGGGTTTACGCCATTCTCCTGCCTTAGCCTCCTGAGTAGCTGGGACTACAGGCGCCCGCCACCTCACCCGGCTAGTTTTTTGTATTTTTTTTAGTAGAGACGGGGTTTCACCGTGTTAGCCAGGATGGTCTCGATCTCCTGACCTCGTGATCCACCCGTCTCGGCCTCCCAAAGTGCTGGGATTACAGGCTTGAGCCACCGCGCCCGGCCTGTTTTATTTTTCTAATAAAACATTTTTATTGTGGTGAAATACACACAAAATTTATCCTCCTAACAATTTTAAGCATACAGTTCAGTGGTAATAAGTACATTCATATTGTTATGCAATTATCACCACCATTCATCTCAGGAACTGTTTTCCTCTGGCAAAACTGAAACACTCTACCTGTTAAGTATTACCTCCCCACTCTTACCCACAGCCTCTGGCAACTACCTTTCTACTTTCTGTCTTTATGAATTTGACCACTCTAAGTACCTCATGTAAGTGGAATCATACAGTACTTTTTTGTGACTGACTTTTTTCATTTAACCTAATGTCCTCAAGGGTCATGCAAGTTGTATTCTATGCCACAGTTACCTACCCTTTTAAGGCTAAATAATATCACTGTGTGTGTGTGTGTGTGTATACATATATATATACTGCAGTTTGAGAATTGTGCATATATATACATATAGATCACATTTTTTAATTTTTTTTTTTTTTTTTTTTTTAGACAGAGTCTCATTTTTTTACCCAGGCTGGAGTGCAGTGGCCGGTTCTCAGCTCACTGCAAGCTCCGCCTCCCGGGTTTACGCCATTTTCCTGCCTCAGCCTCCTGAGTAGCTGGGACTACAGGTGCCCGCCACCTCACCTGGCCAGTTTTTTGTATTTTTTAGTAGAGACGGGGTTTCACCGGGTTAGCCAGGATGGTCTCAATCTCCTGACCTCGTGATCCACCCGTCTCGGCCTCCCAAAGTGCTGGGATTACAGGCTTGAGCACTGCACCCGGCCTAAATTCATTTTTTAATCAATGGACACATGGGTTGCATCTACATTTTAGCTATTGTGAATATGGCTGCCATAAATATGGATATACAAATATCTCCTTGAGAGTGTTCTTTCAGTAATCCTGGGTATATACTCAGAAGTGAAATTGCTGACTCATATGGTAATTCTATTTTATATTTTGTAAGAAATCACGTACTGCTTTTCACAACAGTTATATCATTTTCCATTCCAACAACACAAAAGTTCCAGTATCTCCACATCCCTGCCAATACTTTTTATTTCCTGGCTTGTTGTTGTTGTTCAATAGTAGCCCCTTCTAGGTCCTAGGTCTTGGATGACATTTCTAGACACAACCTGTGCCAGAAGGGAATTTGCTGCCTTGAAGGGAAGTATCCAGTCCAGGCAGAATCTATCAGCTGCTAACCAAAGATCCCTTTGGCTCTGAATAACCAGCAGTGATTCCCAGGTAGTATGCCATGGGCCTTAGGTGAGACTCTGAGGCATGTTGGCTTCCGGTGACACCCAGCACATTCCCAGCTGTGGGAGTTATGGCAAGAGACTCCTTATGCTTGAGGAAAGCAAAGGGAAAAGGGGACCTTCGCTTGCACCTTAGGTACCAGCTCAGCCAGTGGGGTAGAGCACCAAGCATGCTCTTTGGGTCCCTAGTTCCAGGCCTTGGCACTTGGATGGCATTTTGGGGCCTGTCCTGGGCCAGAGGTGGAGCCACTGCCCTGAAGGGTGTGTTCCAGACATGGCAGAATTCACCACAAGCTGACTAAAGAGCCACTGGGCCTAAGTGAACATCAATGGTAGCCTGTCAGTACTCCCGTGGGCCTGTAGAAGTGGTGGCCATGTGATGAGGCTCCTCTGCCTATGGAAAGCGGAGAGATCAGGTAGGACTGTATCTCATGGTTTGATGGCCAGTTCAGCCACAGTAGAGGAGAATGCAAGGCAGACTTCTGAGGTTTTTCACTCTAGCCCCTAGGTCCTGGACAGCATTGCTGGACCTGCCTGGGGCCTGGGGGAGCTCACTGCCCTAACAGGAAGGACACAAGCCTGGCTGGCTTCACCACCTGCTGATTGTAGAGCCCTGGGGCCTTGAGTGAACTCAGGTGGTAGCCAGGTAGTGATTACAGTGGGCCTTGAGCAAGACTCTGTGCTATGCTAGCTTCAGTTCTGGCCTAAAACAGCCACATGAGTGCTGTGTCACCCCAAACCCAGCCCTAGGCAGCTCAGCACATACAGAGAGAGACTCTGTTTGTTTGAGAGAAAGGAATAGAACAAGAGAGTCTCTGCTTGGTAATCCAATGAATTCTTACAGATCTTATCTAAAACCACCTAGGTGTGGTACCTCTATGAATCTGCAAGAACCATAGCATTACTGTGCTTGGGGTGGCCCCTAATGCAGAAACAGCTTAGATTACAATACCCAAGTCATTCTGAATACCTGGAAAGCCTTGCCAAGAAGGAGGGGTATAAATAAGCCCAGACTGTGAAGAATACAATAACTAACTCTGCGATGTCTAAGCACAGTCAAACATCAATGAGCATCAAGATCATCCAGGAAAATATGACCTCAGCTAATTACCTAAAAAGCCTTCCAGTAAAAATAGGCCAGAACCCACTGGCTTCATTGTTGAATTCTACCAAACATTTAAAGGAGACCTAGCAGAAGTTTGAGACCAGCCTGGCCAATGTGGCAAAACCCCGTCTCTATTAAAATACAAAAATTAGCCAGGTGTGGTGGTGCAGGCCTGTAGTCCCAGCTACTCAGGAGGCTGAGGCAGAAGAATTGCTTGAAACTGGGAGGCAGAGTTTGCAGTGAGCCGAGATCCCACCACTGCACTCCAGCCTGGGTAACAGAGTGAAACTCCATCTCTAAATATATATTTATATATTATAATATATATATATATCATATATATATCACATATATATGATTTATATATATGGTTCTTGCAGATTCATAGAGGTACCACACCTAGGTGGTTTTAGATATATAAATCATATATATATATGATTTATATATATATAAATTATATAAAGACCTAGTACCAATCCTGGTCAAACTATTTCAAATCAAAAAGTAGCGGAGGAAGGAATACTTCCAAACTCATTCTACAGCCAGTATTACCATGATACCAAAACCAAAGACACACCAAAATAAGAAAAATATACGCAAATCTCACTGAAGAATATAGATGCAAAAATCCTCAACAAAATATTATTAAGCCAAATTCAACAACGCATTAAAAAGGTCATTCATTATGACAAAGTGAGATTTATCCCAGGAGTGCAAGAAATAGTTTAGCACATACAAATAAATCAATGTGATACATTATATCTACAGAATGAAAGACAAAAACCACATAATCATTTCAATTGCTGCTGAAAAACCATTTCACAAAATTCAACATCCCATCATGATTTTAAAAAAAAACTCTCAAAAGGCGGAGGTTGCAGTGAGCCGAGATCGCACCACTGCACTCCAGCCTGGTGACAGAGCAAGACTCCGTCTCAATAAACAAATAAATAAATAAACAAACAAAAAACAAACTCAAAAATCTGGGTATAGAAGAAACATGCCTCAACACAATAAAAGCCATGTATGACAGACTCACAGCTGGTATCATACTAAATAGAGAAAAACTGAAAGCTTTTCCTCTAAGATCTGCAGTATGACAAGGATGCCCACTTTCACCACTGTTATTCGGCATATCACTGGAAGTCCTAGCTAGAGCAGTCAGACAAGAAGAAATAAAGGGCATCTAAGTTGTAAAAGAAGAAGTCAAATTATCCTTGTTTGCAGATGATACAAACTTATATTTGGAAAAATCTAAAGACTCCACCAAAACTATTAGAATTGATAAATTCAGTAAAGTTGCAAGATACTAAATCAATATACAAAACTTAGTAACATTTTTATATGACAACAGTAAATAATCTGAAAAAGAAATCGAGAATGTAATTCTTGATTACAAGAGCTACAAATAAAATAAAATAACTAGAAATTCATTTAACCAAAGTGAGATTTCTACAATGAAAACTGTAAAACACTGGTACAAGAAATTGAAGGGACACCAAAAAATGGGAAGATATTCTATGTTTATGGATTGGAGGAATCAATATTGGTAAATGTCCATACTATTCAAAGCTATCTATAAATTAAATGCAATCTCAATCAACATACCAATAATATTCTTCACATAAATAGAGAAAACAATCCTAAAATTTATATAGAATCACAAAAGACCCAGAATAGCCAAAGCTATCCTACTAATAAAGAACAAAACTGGATTAATCACATTACCCGATTTCAAATTATACTATAGAGCTACAGTAACCTAAATAGCATGGTACTGGCATAAAAACAGACACATAGATGAGTGTAACAGAAAACAAAACCTAGAAATAAATCCATACATCTACAGTCAACTCATTTTTGACAAAGGTGGCAAGAAGATACATTGGGGAAAACAGTCTTTTCAATAAATGTCTGCTGGGACAACTGGATATCCACATGCAGAAAAATGAAACTAGACCTCTATTTCTTGCCATATATAAAAATCAAATCAAAATGAATTAAAAACTTAAATCTAAGACCTCAAACTATGAAAATACTAAAAACATTGGGGGAAACTCTCCAGCACATCAATCTGGGCAAAGATTTCTTGAGTAATCTTTGCAAGCACAGGCATGGGCAACGTAAGCAAAAATGGATAAATGGGATCACATCAAGTAAAAAATGTTCTTCTGACAGCAAAGGAAAAAAATCAACAAAGTAAAGAGACAACCCACAGAATACATTTGCAAACTACTCATCTCATAAAGGATTAATAACCAGAATACATATGGAGCTCAAACAACTCTATAGGAAAAAGTGTAGTAATCCAATTCAAAATGAGTAAAAGGTCTAAAGTTTGAATAGATACTTCTCAAAAGAAGACATACAGGTTGCTAATAGTGTATGAAAAGTGCCCAACACCACTGATTATCAGAGAAATACAAATCAAAACTACAATGAGATATCATCTCATGCCAGTTAAAATGACATTTACCCAAAAGACAGGCAATTAAAAAATGCTGGTGAGAATGTGGAGAAAATGAAACACTGTTGTTGGGAATGTAAATTAGTACAACCACGATGGGAAAGTTTGGAGGTTCTGCAAAAAACTAAAAATAGAGCTATCATATGATCCAGCAATCTCATTGGTTGGTATATACCCAAAAGGAAGAAATCATTATACTGAAGAGATATCAGCACTCCAAGGTTTATTGTAGCACTATTCCCAACAGATAAGATTTGGAAGCAACCTAAATGTCCATCAACAGATAAATGGATAAAGAAAATGTGGCACATATATATCATGGAATACTATGCAGCCATAAAAAAGGGTGCGTTCATGTCCTTTGCAGGGACATGGATGATGCTGGAAACCATCATTCTCAGCAAACTACCACAAGGACAGAAGACCAAACACCACATGTTCTCAGTCATAAGTGGGAGCTGAAAAAATGAGAACACATGGACACAGGGAGGAGAATATCACACACCGGGGCCTGTCAGGGGGTGGAGGGCTGGGGAGGGATAGCATTAGGAGAAATTCCTAATGTAGATGACGGGTTGATGGGTGCAGCAAACCACCATGGTATGTGCATACCTATGTAACAAACCTGCACGTTCTGCACGTGTACCCCAGAACTTAAAGTATAATTTAAAAAAAAGGAACAGAAAATGTGGCATATATACACAATGAAGTACTATGCACCCCTAAAAACTAATGAGACCCTGTCATTTGCTACAACATGGATGGAACTGGAGGACATTATGTTAAGTGAAATAAGCTAGGTACAGAAAGACAAACTTTGCATGTTCTCACTTATTTGTGGGAGGTGAAAATAAAAACAATTGAACTCATGGGGACAGAGAGTAGCAGGATGGTTACCAGAAGCTGGGAAGAATAGTTGGGGGTGGAAGGGGGAAGTGAGCATGATTAGTGGATACAAGAAATAGTTAGAAAGAATAAGATCTAGTATTTGATAGCACAACAGAGTGACTATAGCAAAAAATCATTTAATTGTACATTTTAAAATAACTAAGAGTATAATTGTATTATTTATAACACAAAGGGTAAATGCTTGAGGTGGTGAATATTCCATTTACCCTATGTGATTATTACATGTTGCATGGCTGTATCAAAATATCTCATGTAATCCATAAATATATACACCTACTATGGGTACTATGTACCCATAAAAATAAAAATAAATGAAAAATGGAAATTGTCAATTTGAAACAACTGTGCATCTCAAACTTCATTTAAGAAGTCTCTAGGGAAACCCAAGATGACAGGGGCAGTCTAGAAAAAAAAAAAAAAAAAAACAGAAGAAAGTCCAAACTCCGACACCTCTAGCTCCACAAAACAGCTCTGCCATATGCTGAGTCTGTTTCTGATACTCATTCTTTCCAAACTATGTTATTTTTCTTTTACTATGCCTTGTAATTTCGTTGTTGTTGTTTTACAACCAGACATCTGGAGGTCTCTCCATTCAAGATGCAGAGACTTCATCCAGTCCCCTGGGTCTGGTCTGCTATACCCTGCTCCACTCTGGGCCTGGTGTCTCCATATCCAGAGGCTCTCTTTTCAGTTTCCCTGAGGGATGCCATCCTGCTTCTTGCTAATAGGATTGAAAACTGGGGGACTCCGTCCCTTACATAGACTCACATAACTCCCTTGTTTTCAGCCTGCTCTTCTTGCTCACCTTCTGCAGTAGCCAGTGCCTTGGGTTCCTGAGCCTTTCTTCAGACACTTGGTTTGACCTTTCCTGCCACCGTCCTCTGCTTGTACAACAGAGTTCTGAGTCACAAATGTCTTCTGGTGTTGTCCAAAATTGAGTTGTGATTCTGGTTCTCATTCTTTTGTGGTTTGGGGGTGAATTCGGTAGAAGGCAGAAACATCTTGCCTTCATAAATCTGGAAGTTTTCTTGAAGTGCCTAGCTGCCTGGAAGGTAGCCTCCACTGGAGTGATTTTGCAATGAGACTGAGTTATATAAAAATACCTTCATAATTTTAAAATTACAGTACAATTATTTTAAATGTATGACTATCTAAACCTATCAAGAGAATGATTTGGTTATACAAATGTTGACAAAATGTGGGCTTTCTTAAAAAAGTGTTTTGTTTTAGTATGTTATTATCAAAGTTAGGTGATTTTACCTCTGGATTGAGGCAGATTACTTTTGAGACCCCATCCTAAGAAAAATAATTCAAGACAAGCACTAAATGAAATTGATCACTACAATATTAAATATAATTGTGAAAAATGGGATGATCTAAATGTCTAATGAGAAGAAAACTGATATGTGAATATACTAGAATGGTCTATTCAATATGGAAAATACATCATTGCACTAAGTGAAAGAAGCTTAATGCAAAGTTGACTTCATGCTCTGGTTATAAGTATGTATGAAACCCATTTTTATCTTTGTTTTGCAAATTCTTCATTTGTAAAATGAGATAGTAAAATAACTACCTTATGTAATCATCATGCGAATTAAAGGAAGTTTTTAGCTTTTGCCTTGCACACAGTAAATGTACAATAAATGCTAGCTACTACTACTACTGCTGTTACACAATGCAATGGTATATGTGTAAAGGTTGTGGGACTATGTGTGTTCCATTACCATTTTTTTTATTACTTGTTCAATAAAAACAAAATCAAGACACAAAACATTACCTCCATAAAGAAACATTTCTATTATTTTTAAAAAACATATGTGCTGGGTAAATGGAATTGAGGAAAATAGGCCTTTACAGTGATAGTTTATTTTTATTTGACTAGGAATTAAACTGTGTTTACTGTTTTGTGGAGCTAGAGGCTTCGCAGGTTGAACTTTCTTCTGGTTTCCTTTTTTTTTTTTTTTTTGGTCTGTCCCTGTCCTCTTGGGTTTCCCCAGAGACTTAAGTGAAGTTTGAGATGCACAGTTGTTTCAGTGCCATTCTCCTGCTACTACACAGGAGCCCTCCTGACGTAGTGGTGAGGCGTGGAGGCCTACACACCTATGAGTAGGCCTCAGTCTTTTTGTTAGCCTGTTCCCCTTGCTGTGACCTGCACAAGTACTTTTCATTTCCTCCTTGCAATCCTTCCAGGGTTTTTGGATGAAATTTCTTATCAGAGAGTAGGAATCACTGCCTGGAGTATTTATGTGCCTGCCCAGCTGTGGTTGATGCTGCCGCCACAGGTTACAGATTCAGGACAGAGGCTGGCCTGGAGGCAGAGCAAGCAAGATGAAAAGGTTCTGTCCCTCATTATCTATATGCTGTAAAGGCCTGTCTTCCTAGCTCTTGGTCAGTAAAGAAAAATCTTTCTCATAGATCTCTTCTTATCCACACCTCATGTGCAATTCTCATATTTGGGCTGCCTTTGACTCTAGGCTTGGAGATAGAAGGGGAAAACACGGTACAGGAATTTCACCACCACACTGATCTTACTGCAAATTCTGGTTTCTTTCCCCAATGTTCTTGTTACCATTTACCTTTTAGAAACCTAAACTTTTTGTTTTAGAACAGAGTTGGATTTAGAGAAAAGCTGCATAGATAGGACTGAGGGTTTCCTTCACAAAATGGGTGGAACAATAGAATCTATCTCAAAGGGGACTGGTGAGGATTAAATTAGATGTTTAAAAGGCATTGAGAACAGGCCTTGAGACCTAAGAAACACTCAAGCAAGCTTGTCCATTATGATTCTTCCCAGCAGTGTCCTGATCTGCAACCTCCTGGAATGGGAGATGGAGGGGCTGGATGGGTGTGTCAGGGTCCTAAAAATGGACCAAATGGGGAACTCCAAACCGCTGAATCAGGTCTGGTAGCTCACTAGGAGAACTCACAGGACTCACCATATAGTCCTACCCATGACAACAACTTACTACAGTGAAAGGATACCAAGCACAATCAGCAAAGGGAAAGGGTTCACAGGGAGAAGTGCAGGAGACCAGACACAGGTTTCCAGAGTCATCTCATCTCCCAGTAGGGTCACACAGAATGCACTTAATTCCCCCACAACAAGGCGTGACCAAACATGTAAAATGCTGCCAACCAGTGGTGCTCAGTAAAACCTTGTCACCCATGAGTTGGACTTGGGCTGGTCACACAAGTAGTTCTTCCTGGCATGGACCAAAATTCCAGACTCCCAGGAGGAAAGCAATGTGCAGCTTTTTGTTTGCATATACAATTTAGATATAGTGAGCCACTCTGATCAGTTCTGAGGAAAGTGGAATCCCTCCCAAATCCAAGTCCTCAGAATCCAGCCAATGGACAACATTGAAAGACGCAGGGTTTCTAAGGAGAACAATGAGGCCTGCTGTGTGAGCTCTTTTCTGCACAGTGCACCCCATTAGCCAAGGAATATTATAGGATAATAGGACCTGACATAGCAGGGTGACACTGAGCTGCATACAGATGTCACTTATGCCTGTTAGGGGTCCTGGACTGAAAAAAATTATCAACCCCATTAACCACACAGGTCTTAGACAGCCACGTGGATTGTCTTAAATTTCAGTACTAATCTGTTCTTTTTACCTGGCTGAGGGCATCAATTCAGGTAAAACACAGCTCTGGCTAGCAAGTTGGAGCTGCCCTGAAAGCCATCCACAGCCGAGGCAGTGTCATGACAGGCAGGGGACACGCAGGATATACAATGGCAGAGGGCACACATGGCCCCTTTCAAACACCGAGTGTACTATAGTTTTAGCACCCCAAGAGGGTGTACGGAAGTCAGTCAACACATGTTAACACAGCCTCACCATGGACTCCCACTGTGGCACCTTCTGCCAGTCACAGGGTTTCCAGTACAAGACAAAAAATCCAGTTCCAACTATGGTTTCAGTTGCAGACAGTTTGGCTTGTCCATGACTGGTGCAGTGGATACCTACAGGTGCTCTGGGGGAACATGGAGGAGCCAGGGCCTCTCCCTCTGTCCCCTACTCAGCAGGGTCAGATGTTGTCGTGGGCGAAGCCATCAGTTTGGAGTCACAGAACTTGCAGCAGCTTGCAAAGGAGGCATGAAGAGTTTTCCTTCAGCAAGAGAAGAAAGCTTCCAGGAACAGTTCTGCAACATCAAGATCACAATGCCCTCCCCGACACCTCCCAAAATGTCTTGTTATATTTTTCCTCCATCCTTATAAAATCAGCACGGCCCACTCAGTAATAAAAGCTTTACATTGCTTCAATCATCCCCTACCCTCCCTCAGGCCTTCTCACCTGGCAAGGCTGTATGTCACAGGGACAAAAACATTTTCATGGAAAAATGCTGTCAAAAAACAAGATGTGAATGGAAAGACCCATCATGTTTAGAAAGCAGTCAGGAAAAAAACCTGCAATTCCAAAAGATTCCAAAATGGGTTTTACATACCCCTTTGCATCCTGCTCATTTATGCAGTGAACAGTGGAGAACAACAACAATTTTTAAAAATCCATCCCTTCCTGGGCCCAGCTGCATTTGATAATCCCAGTGCCTGGAGTATGGACCAGGAGGGAGAGGAAGGACAGGAAGAAGAGTCAGGCTGTCACTGTCCCTAACGGCAACTGGTGTGGATTGTTGGACACAAGTCACCACCAGTGGATATCCCAGAGAAGGGGTCTGAGACTGATCTGTCATGAGTGGGTGGAGGTATCACAGTCCCTGTGGGGTGCCCTCTCCTGATGTGCAGCTTTCGACAGACATCACCAGTTAGAAGTGCAACCTGTCTGCATCAGAAATGCAGTGCCCATGAGCAGCTCAACTCCAGCTTGCCCCATCTGAGAACAAGCCCTTCATCATGTGCATCTGAAACAGATGCAGATGGTCCAGGGCATCATCCGGAATGTGACAGTTTTGAGCCCCTGAAGAGGGTTGTCCAAAACCTACCAGAGTCCCAGAGTCAAAGACCCCTTCAGCGCATTAACCTGTGACTGCTTTTTCTTTTTTTTTTTTTGAGACAGAGTCTCGTTCTTGTCACCCAGGCTGAAGTGCAGTGGCGCAATCTCAGGTCACTGCAACCTCTGTCTCTCAGGTTCCAGCAATTCTCCTGCCTCAGGCTCCTGAGTAGCTAGCTGGGATTACAGGTGCACGTCACCACGCTTGGCTAATCTTTTGTATTTTAGTAGAGATGGGGTTTCACCATGTTGCCCAGGCTGGTCTCGAACTCCTGAGCTCAGGCGATCCACCCGCCTCCGGTGCCCAAAGTGCTGGGATTACAGGGGTGAGCCACTGTGCCCAGCCCTGTGACCACTTTCTATTCAGCACAGCTTGTGGTGAGTCTGAAACAGCCCAGAGGAGATAGTTTCAAGTTTCAGTAAAGAGTCTAGATCAGCCTATTGAGACTTGTGAATTCAAGATTCCAAGAGAGTCAGAGAGTTTTCTATAGCCAGGAAAGCTGAAATGCCTGCTAGAGCAGACAGCAGCAGCATTCCAGGACCCCTTTAGAAGTCCACCTGGTGTGCTTTCCTAAGGTATTGTGGCCTTCTCGGTCCTACAGCTCAAACAGACCCACTCAAATCATGCACCTCGGCTCAATCCTCAGCCTCTAAGGGTCAAATATCTGAGTTCATAAGAGCTCACTGCAAGCTGTTTGGGATTAGGGGGCTAATCAAGGACAACAGTATGACTACCAGTGGCAGTATCACACAAGGAGCTTTATTGAGTTGTGCTTGGACAAGGTGCAGGAGAGCGCATATCCTCAGAGCAGAAATCTGTCCAGAGTTTATGGGTCTGGGGTCACCATCAGAAGGGGAGGAAAGCAGCGAACTACTGGGTGAGATGGGAGTTGGAAAAGGGGCTTATGGGTCTAGGGGATGTTGCTTAGCAGCTAGGCAGAGTGGCTTGGGAATCTCCTAACCACAAGGCTCTATCTTATCTGTGGTTAGTAGGTTTGGGGAGAGTTTTATCAGGGTATGGAAGCTAGGAAGGCTTTCAATGCCTAACAATCTGCTTGGCTGAGCTATGTTGAAAACAAGTTGGATGTGTAAAAATCTGAGTTTCATGCTGAGACCAACAGGTCTCAGTGTGGTGGAGAAAAGCAATAGAGAAACGTCAACAGTGCTGCACGAAAGCTGACATGCTGCAAAGCCCTTTGACAGCAACATACCAAGTACAAACAACAGGCAAGGCTTTCCTCCAGCCTAGGGGTTATACATACAGGTAATCTCTGATCCATTTAGAACATAACCTGAAAAGTGCTTTTAAAATCTCTGAAGATGTTATCTCCACCTGGAGACTGCCTCTCTTTTCCATGTGGATTTCTTTTCCAGGGATTCCAGTAGGTGAGAATTATCACCTGAAACATTTTCTAGTTTCCATGCTTGAAAAGTTTAACACAGGCTGGACACGGTGGCTCACGCCTGTAATTCCAACACTTTGGGAGGGGGAGGAAGGTGGATCACGAGGTCAGGAGTTCAAGACCAGCCTGGGCAACATGGTGAAACCCCGTCTCTACTAAAAATACAAAAATTAGCTGGGAGTGGTGGCACATGCCTACAATCCCAGCTACTTGGGAGGCTGAGGAAGGAGAATTGCTTGAACCTAGGAGGCAGAGGTTACAGTGAGCCGAGATCATGCCACTGCACTCCAGCCTGTGTGACAGAGCAAGACTCTGTCTCAAAAAAAAAAAAAAAAAAAAAAAAGCAGAAAACTTTTAACACAGACACACACAGTGAGCAAGCACACAAGCACTAAATAGATATTGATTCAGAAAATGTTAACACAATTCCTTACAGACAAACTTTCCTACAAAAGGATTTTAAGATACTATAGAAAACCAGTGGAATGGACACAGGGAGGGGAACATCACACACCGGGGCCTTTCAGGGGGTGGGGGGTTAGGGGAGGGATAGCATTAGGAGAAATACCTAATGTAGATGACAGCTTGATGGGTGCAGCTAACCACCATGGCACGTGTATACCTATGTAACAAACCTGCATGTTCTGCACATGTATCCCAGAACTTAAAGTATAATTAAAAAAAAAAGAAGAAGAAGAAGAAGAAAAGAAAACCAGTAGAAATCATGAGCATCCAATTGTCCCTGTCTACAGCAAGGGACAAAAGATGGTTGATAACCAAAGCTAGCACAGCCCTCTTTAGAAAGGCTCATTAACCCAAGAGCCTCTGTGAAACAATGTTCAGGGGAGGCCATTGCTATGAATTAGCATCCTTCACTAAGCCCCAGCCAACCACACCAAACTAGAATGGGGTCACTTGTGCTGAGTGTACATAATCATACTCAACTTTCAAGTAGGCCAATTTTCAAAAAACAAATACAAAAATCCCAGAAGATTCAATTGAACCTAAGCCAGCATAATAAGGAAGTCCTCTCTGCTTTAATCCTAGGTGGAAATAACTTTGAAATGATGTTCATCAGTTTCCCGTTACTATAAAAGAATACCCGAGGCTGGATAATTTGTCATTAAAAGAAGTTTATTTTGGCTTATGGTTCTGTAGGCTGTACGGGAAGCACAGTGACACAATCTGCTTCTTGTGAGGGCTCAGGAGGCTTCCAATTATGGCGGAAGGCAAAGGGGGAGAGAGTGTACCACACGGTGAGAGAGCAAGCAAGAAAGAAAGGGAGGAGTTTCCAGGCTCTTTTAAACAACCATGCATTAGTCCGTTTTCATACTGCAATAAAGAACTGCCTGAGACTGGGTAATTTATAAGGAAAAGAGGTTTAATTGATTCACAGTTCAGCATGACTGGAGAGGCCTATGGAAGTTTACAATCATGGTGGAAGGCGAAGGGGAAGCAAGGCATCTTCTTCACAAGGTGGCAAGAAGGAGAAGTGCTGAGCAAAGGGGGAAGAGCCCCTTATAAAAACCTCATATCTTATGAGAACTCACTATCACGAGAACAGCATGGGGGAAACTGCCCCCAGGATTTAATGACCTCCACCTGTTCTCTCCCTTGACATGTGGGGATTATGAGGATTACAATTCAAGATGAGATTTGGGTGAGGACACAAAGTCTAACCACATCATTCTGCCCCTGGCCCCTCCCAAATCTCATGTCCTCACATTTCAAAACCAATCATGCCTTCCCAATTATCCCCCAAAGTCTTAACTCATTTCAGCATTAACTCAAAAGTCCAAGTCCAAAGTCTCATCTGAGATATGCCAAGTCCCTTCCACCTAGGAGCCTGTAAAATCAAAAACAAGTTAGTTACTTCCAAAATACAATGGAGGTACAGGCATTGGGTAAATGCTCCCATTCCAAAAGAGAGAAATTGTCCAAAATAAGGGGCCACAGGCCCCTGCAATTCCAAAATCCAGCAGGGCAGTCATTAAATCTTAAAGCTCTGAAATCATCTCCTTTGACTCCATGTCTCACATCCAGGTCATGCTGATGCAAGAGGTGGGCTCCCATGGTCTTGGGCAGCTCTTCCCTTTGTAGCTTGGAAGAGTACAGTACCCATCCCAGCTGCTTTCCCAGGCTGACATTGAGTGTCTGAAGCTTTTCCAGGTGCACGGTGCAAGCTGTCAATGGATCTACCATTCTGGGGTCTGGAGGATTGGTGGCCCTCTCCTCATAGCTCCACTAGGCAGTGCCTCAGTGGGGACTCTGGGGGGGCTCCAACCCCACATTCCCCTTTCTCACTGCCCTAGCAGAGGTACTCCATGAGGGCTCTACCCCTGCACCACACCTCTGCCTGGACATCCAGACGTTTCCATAGATCCTCTGAAATCTAGGTGGAGGTTCCCAAACCTTAATTCTTGTCATCTGTGCACCTGCAGGACCAACACCACATGGAATCTGCCAAGCCTTGGGGCTTGCACCTTCTGAAGCAATCGCCTGAGCTGTACCTTGGTCCCTTTTAGTCACAGCTGGGATGCAGGGTACCAAGTCTTGAGACTGCAAGGCCTTGGGCCTGGCCGATGGAACCATTTTTTCCTTTTAGATCTCCAGGCCTTTAATGAGAGGGGCTGCCATAAAGACCTCTGACATGCCCTGGAGACATTTTCCCCATTGTCCTGGTGATTAACATTTGGCTCCTCTTTACTTATGCAAATTTCTGCAGCTGTCTTGAATTTCTTCTAATAAAATGGGTTTTCCTTTTCTATTGCATTGTCAGGCTGCAAATTTTCCAAACTTTTATGCTCTGCTTCCCTTTTAAACATAAGTTCCAATTCCAAACCATATCTTTGTGAATGCAGAAAACTGAATACTTTTAAGAGCACCAAGTCACATCTTGTGCACTTTGATGCTTAGAAATTTCTTCCACCAGATATCCTAAATCATCTCTCCCAAGTTCAAAGTTACACAGATCTCTAGATCAGGGGCAAAATGCCATTAGTCTCTTTGTTAAAACATAGCAAGAGTCAACTTCATTCCAGTTCTCAACAAGTTCTTATCTCTATCTGAGACCATCTCAGCCTGAACTTCATTGTCCATATCACTATCAGCATTCTGGTCAAAGCCATTCAACAGTCTCTAGGAAGTTTCAAACTTTCCCAAATCTTCCTATTTTCTTCTGAGCCCTCCAAACCGTTCCAATCTCTGCCTGTTATCCAGTTCCAAAGTCGCTTCCACATTTTTGGATATCTTTATAGCAGCACCTCACTCTCCATGATATCAATTTACTGTATTAGTCTATTCTCATGCTGCTTTGAAGAAATACCTGAGACTGTGTAACTTATAAAGAAAAGAGGTTTAATTGACTCACAGTTCTGCATGGCTGGGGAGGCCTCAGGAAACCTACAATCATGGTAGAAGTCACCTCTTCTCTTCACAGGGCAGCAAGAGAGAGAATGAGTGTAAGCAGGCAAAATGCCAGAGATGCTTATAAAACCATCAGATCTTGTGAAACTCACTCACTATCATGAGAACAGCATGGGGGAAACTGCCACCATGATGCCATTACCTCCACCTGGTCCCACCCTTGACACATGAGAAGTATGAGGATTACAATTCAAGGTGAGATTTGGGTGGGGACACAGGGCCAAACCATGATCTCATGTGAACTCAGAGTGAGAACTCACTCATTACTCTAAGGACAACAAGCTATTCATGAGGGACCCACCCCCATGACTCAAACACCTCCCAATAGGCCCACCTCCAACATTGGAGGTCACATTTTAACATGAGATTTGGAGGGGCCACAACATCCAAACTGTATTATTTTGCTCCTGGCCCTCCAAATCCCCTGTCCTTTTCACACTGCAAAACACAATCATCCCATCCTGATAGTCCCTCAAAAGTCTCATCTCATTTCAGCATCTACTGAAACTTCCAAAATTTCTTCTGAGACTTGAGGTATTTTCCTTCTGCCTATGAGCTTGTAAGATCGAAAACAAGTTATTTACTTCCAGGATACAATGGTGATACAGGCATTGGGTAAATATTCCCACTCCAAAAAGGAGAAATCAGCCAAAATAAAGGGACAACAGGCCCCAGGTAAGTCTGAATCCCAGCACGGCCACCATTAAATTTTAAAGTTCCAAAATAATGTCCTTTGACTCCATGTCCTGCATCCACGGCACACTGGTGCAAGGGGTGGGCTGCCAAGGCCTTGGTCATCTCTGCCCCTGTGGCTTTGCTGGGGCCAGCCCCCATGGCTGCTCTCATGAGTTAGAGTTGAGTGCCCATGGCCTTTTCAGTCTCAGGGTACAAGATGCTGGTGGCTCTTCCAGTATCAGCCCCCTTCTCAAAGTTCTACTCAGCAGTGCCCCAGTTGGGACTCCATGTAGGGGCTCCAACCCCATATTTCCCTGGGTCACTATCCTAGAAAAGTCTGTCTGCAGGGGATCTGCCCCTGCACCAGGCTTCTACCTGGGCACCCAGGCCTTCAAACATATCCTCTGAAATCTAGTGGAGGCTGCCAAGCCTCTTTCACTCTTACATTCTGTGCTCCTGCAGACTTTACACCATGGGGAAGCCACCAAGGCTTACAGCTTGTGCCCTCCAAGGCAGTAGCCTGAGCTGTGCCTTGGGCCCTTTAAGCCATGGCTGGAGCTGAAGCAGGAGGGATGTGGGGAGCAGTGTCCTAAGACTATGTAGGGCAGCAGGGTCCCAGGCTTGGCCTCCCCAAGCCATTCAATCCCCCTAGCCCACTGGGCTTGTGATGGGAGAGGCTGTCTAGAAGATTTCTGAAATGCCTTCACGGATTTTTTCCCATTGTGTTAGATATTAGCACTTGGCTCCCTTTCAGTCATGTAAATCTCTCTAGCAAGTGGTTCCTCAGCAGCCCACTTGTATTCATCCTCAAAAATGCTCTTTCCTTCCTTACATCATGGCCAGGCTGCAAATTTTCCAAACTTTTATGTTCTGCTTCCCTTTTAATTGTAAATTCCAACTGTAAGTCATCCCTTTGCTCCCACATCTGAGAATATGCTGTCAGAAGCAACCATGCCACATGTTGAATGCTTTGCTGCTTAGAACTCTCTTCAACCAGATACCTTAAGCCATCATTCTTAAGTTCAAACTTCCACAGATCCCTAGGGCATGGACACAACACAGCCAAGTTATTTGCTAAAGTATAACAAGGGTGAACTTTGCTCCAGTCCCAATAAATTCCTCATTTCCATCTGAGACCTTATCACCCTGGCAATCACTGTCCATATTTCTATCATCATTTTGGTCAAAACTACTTAACAAGTCTCTAAGAAGTTTGAAACATCCCTTCATCTTCCTGTGTTCTACTGAGATCTCCAAACTCTTCCAACCCCTGCCACTACCCAGTTCCAAAGCTGCTTCCACATCTTCAGATATTGTTATAGCAACACCCAATTCCTGAACCAGTTTTACATGTTAGTCAGTTTTACATTGCTATAAAGGAATACCTAAGTCTGGGTAATTTATAAAGAAAAGATTTATTTTGGCTCCCATTTTTGCAGGCTGTACAAGAATCGTGGTGCCAGCATCTGCTTCTGGTGAGAGCTCAGGAAGCTTCCAATCACGAGAGAAGGCAAAAGGGGAATCTGTGTATCACATGGCAAGAGAGAGAACAAGGAACTGTCAGGCTTTTTTAAACAACCAAATCTCACGTGAACTTACAGAGTGAGAAGTCACTCATTACCATGAGGACAGCACCAAGCCATTCATGAGAGACACACCCCCATGACCCAAATACCTCCCACTAAGATCACCTCCAACAATGAAGGTCACATTTCAGATGAGATTTGGAGGGACAAAACAGCCAAACCATATCAATGACTAGTCTGCTCTTTGTTTTCTGTTTCTGCTTTCTCCAACAATTTTCTACGTACAATGCCCACCTTTTCTGCTCAGATCACTGGAACATTTATTCTACTTGAGTGAGGTTGTGAGTCTGACAGTCTGACCATGTGGGCCTATTCTGGCCCTGTTGCTTCCTCACTGTGGAACCTGCACCATGGGTCAATCCCTCAATGGCCTAGGTTGGCTCATTGGAGAGATGGGCTAATTCCTAACACTCACCCGAGAGATGATTGTGTACAGTAAATGACACAGACCAGCGGAGTGCTTAGCAAAGTAGCGTGACATAGGAGCTCACAATAACTGTCCTATCATCACTATTCTAATGCAGAGTCATGCCCGAGGATGCTAAACCCCACTCAGCTACTTATGACACAGAACTTTCTTCATTCCAACTTATATGTATTGAAGGTCACATTCACACCATGGTCTTGGCCATACTCAAGGACCTCCTAGTCCAGAGGGGAGACAGCCCATCAACATGCCCAACATCGCAGGTACTCAGGATCCACCCAACCAATGGTGGAGAGCTGTGCTGGGCCAGCCCCTGGGAACAAGTCTTGCCAGGTGACCTCATGGAGTGACCTGGACCCTAACACACTGAGTGGCTTCTGGGTGGAAGGGCATTTCTGTAGGAGGGGCAGTACAAGCACCAACACCAGCAAGGAAGTTCACAGTGCACTCAGAAAACAGCACTAGGGGAACCAGAGGTTGAGAATTGTTTTACCCAGGACCCAGAACCAAGCAAATGCTGAGTGAAGGAGGGTTAAGGGCAGATGGCATGGCAGATGTCTAAGTATGTAAGAAAGAGGAGCCCAGTGGCTAATGAGGCTGGGAAAGGAAGGCCTGGGAGGTATGAGGTGTTGGTGCCTAAGCAACTGACAAGTTCCAAGTCACAGTTTAGAAAGACCCCTCCAAGATGGGATGAAACAACTGTATGGACACTTCCTGGAGCCCAGAAGAGAGACCAGTAAGGAAGAAGCTCCTGGGAAGCTAGTGAGAGGACAAGGGAGGCCCTGGAGGAATATGTGGCAGACAAAGCCTACATAGTGGAGTCTTGACCCATGGTTGGCTCCAGGCCTTAGGACCCCATAGTCAAGAGCTCGGCACTGTTCTCCATCACTAAACAGCTACACAGAAGCAGCAGTGAGTCAGGACTGAGACCACTTTCCATGGGGCCACTGGTCCTCATGCCTGAGTTAGCTGTGGGGGCACTATGAATGATTAGGGAACCCTGAGACTGAAAGGCACCTTGGGAGAGCCTCTTCCAACCCTGCTCGCGGTCAGGGGTGACCCTCAGAGAGGGCAAAGGGTGCTACTCAGTGGGATGAGGACCCAGGGTCCTTTCAGCCTAGGGCCTTTCCACTGTATCACTCCATCTCTTTATACAGAGTGAATATTAAGAACAAAGTTGGCTACAATGGCTAGAGAAAATATATCACCAAAAAGACTGTTGTATCCTCTCACCTGTGGTTGAAAATGACTTTCATTTGGGTTTTCTCTGTCCTCCTGATCATCCCCTCATCACACACCCAGACTTTCATCTATTTTCAAATATACAATTATGGGCAGTTTTGTGTTGAATTACATGAAGTGAGCATGTCTTGGGCAATGAAAACAGTACTTATAGGCAAGAATAGAAACTAAAGGTAATCTCCTGTTGTGATCTGCAAGAGGGTTAGATGCAGGGGCAAGCAGAGCTCCACAGGGGACTCCAAAGCACAGCT
>NC_045445.1:4583543-4646113 GCF_002776525.5 Piliocolobus tephrosceles | reverse complement strand
CCTGAGGAGAATTCACTGATTCACTGATGCGGCCAGTAAGTCATCTGGGCCAAAGGTGGGTGGGGAGATGATAGGGGTGCAAGTGTCACCTTCAATCACAGCATAACTGCCCTTGCTTTCTTACCTCTCATTTAGATACTTCAGTGCTTGCTCAGGTCCCCTGTACCCTCCTTCATTCTTCCTTCCCAGCCATACTACTTATGGGGAGACTTTCTCTTTATAAAATGACTGTTAGTCTTGTCAAATTAATCCCAAAGTAGTACCATCAATTTCCCCCTAAAATACCAACAAGACTCCTGCTTGAAACTACTTGTCCATTAGGGACAGAGAAGAGTTCATGAGAATCAGCATTTTCTGAGGACTCTAGCTGTCTTCCGAGAGAGAGTTCTCCTGCTGGTGCCTCCTCTGTAATAAAGCAAAGGTAACATTCCTGCAAGGCTTTGAAGCTTACAGCGTGCTTGCCTTTAGGTTCTTGTGTAGTGTTCTGGGTCAGCAGGAATGCCTCTCCAGGTCCTTTTTCTCATCCTAATGTGATACTGAATTCTTCACAGGCTCCTGGAACCACATTATCATTCTCTTCACTCAAGAGATGAGGATGCTGAAATTCAGAGAGGGGAAGTGATTTGCCTCAGCTTGTGCTGTAAGTGATCAAGGCAGGACTCAACCAGTCTTTTTGACCCTGACTATGGTGATTTGATCTCTGTACCCAAAAGATAGTGGTGGAATGGTGGAGTCTGGTACCTAGAAGGCCCTTTCTAGCTCAGGACACATTTGATGGTGTGACTGTTTAGGAATTCAGTCCTGACCCGTTTAGGAGGTTGTGATTCTTAGCTGTCTGTGGCTCCTGGTTTGCCCAGTTTAATTCTGGCCTGCTCAGCAAAACTTCTCTCTGTCTGGTCCAAGAATCCTGACATCTCTGAACTAGTCCTCCTCCTGTTCACTCAATATCGACAGAATCTCATGGTACATCCTCCTGGCTCAGCCATGGAATAAAGCCAGCTCTGTTGTTTTGATCCTTGTGTCGTGCCCCAGCTTAGGAAGAATAACTCTTCAGGCTGCCTCTCCCATGCTAGGTCACATGCAGGTCACACATTCCCAGGTAAATTTTGCACTTTGTTTATCTGGAATTTGTCTTAATCTCCTTGTCCTTGTTTCTGATTGTGTACCTTCTTCCGTTCTGTCTCATTATCTGGGCCCTACATCTTTTCTCATGGTTTCTCTTCTGTAAGTCTCTAGACCCGACACAAGTACACAGTGAAGTGAATGAAGTTTAAGATAAAGCTTCAGTGTCTCTTGCTTACACAGCCCCTAGCATCATGGTCCTACAGTTGTATGGTTTGGAAAATCTACAAAAGATATTTTAACCACAGTTGGTTCGGGGAATCTTTCTTTCCACTATGCTGTCTCTATCCGTCTTGCCTGTGTGTTGGGTAGCAATGCAATAACCATGGTCATGTTGGGAATTCAACTAAGGGGACATTAAGTTGGAATTCATTTAGTTTAGGATATAGGGGTCCACAAGCAATTTCATATATTTCCCAGTTATTGCCAGCTGTCCTTTATTATTGAAATAGCTTGCAGAAATACTTCTGCTTACTGTGCTAATGCATCCGGTGTTAGAACAAGAGGGGTGAGGCTGGAGGGTACATTGCAATGTCACTGTGACTTGCAGCACTTGGCATCAGGGGTATGTTGGCAGTGGAGGAGAACCAAGATTCACAGTGTATAGCACCAGAAGCTAGTCTGTGGAAAAATCTTCCAGTCATCAATCAGGTGTGTAAAATTGTAAGTGAAGGATTTCATTTTCATTGAAAAGCAAAAGTGCCCTCTTGTCAGGAATATACCCAGCGTACAGTGTACATAACTGTAAATACAAGATACATTTATTTGCACATTTGGAAGGGGATTTTGTAAAATGGCATTTTTCAGAATTCCTGTGATTGTAGGACACGGACCTGTAGGAGGACTAGAAACATTGAATAGTATGCAGAAGAGTTTTGCTGGACAGGCACAGAATTAAACTGGGCAAACCAGGGGCCAGAGACGGCTAAGAAACACAACCTCTTAAATTGGTCAGGACTGAATTCCCAAACAGTGACAGCATCAAATGTGTCCTGAGCTAGAAAGGGCACAGTCACAGTTCCTGTGACTGCTACCCTTAGAAAGACCTGCTTGGAAGTTACGCTTCCTGCTGGCATCTGGAAACTTGACTCTCAGAATTTCCCTAGTCAACAGTTAACTAATAAGGTGGCTCACTGTGCCTTGACTGTTAATACAAACAATGTAGTTTATGCTGAACACCTGCTTTCTTTCTGGGAGTCTGGAATTTTGGTGCATGCTAGGCAGAGGATGTCTCTGTTACCAAACCCCAGTGTAAACTGTGGGCAATGCGTCTGGGCTTCTCTGGCCAGAAACATCACACGTGCCACTGCATATTTGTTGCCGAGAGAAGCATGTGCTCTGCGTGGCCCCTCATGGGAGGGAGAAAGCATAAGGAAGTCTGTTCATGGGCTCCTCCAAACTTTGCCTGTGTCTTTTCCGCTTGTGATCTGGCTGTGTGCCCTAAGTACATTGCTGTAATAAATCTTAGTTGTGATTATAACTATATGCTGAATCCCATGTTTCCAACTATAACAAACAAGAAAAGCAGGAATAACATACTACAGAAGTGCATGAGGCAATTAAGTACTAAAGATAAGTAGCTATTTATGTATTTTTTAAAAATTTTCAGATGTTTCTAGCATTTGTTAACTTTTTCAAATGTGTGTGTTCTTTTTTTCTCATTTTAAATATTGGCTTTTGTTCCCAATTTTATATTGGTAATTTTGCATTCTTATACTTAAAGAAGGCCCCAAATGTTACAAGCTTCAAGCCCCACAAAACCTGGATCTGTGTCTGTCTTGGATCCAAGACTTGCTGCCTCATGTCGGTTTTCCTATTGTCACTTCATATTATACAGGTGGGGAAATTAAAGCCAAGAGAGGGGAAGCTAACCTTACTTGGCAAAACCAGGACAGGATCCAGTTCTTCCAATTCCCAATTTAATGAATGCTCTTTCCCACTACTCTGTAAAGTTTTTTGATAACTTGTCTGTAAATATCGGTCATGGTACATTGTCCACTGGGTGGCGCTCAAGAGACTGAAATTCGAGTTCCTTTTCTTTGAGTAGATGGGTAATCTTGAACTAGTCCCTTTCCCTCCTGGGACAGATTTTCCCAGTTTGTTAAATAAAGGGGCTGGATTAAATGCTCTTTACAGACCTTTCTCTCTCAGATATTCCCTGAGTTTTTCATTCTAGAAATGCTAGAATCATATAATTGTAATTGAAACTAGTAATGTTCTTGTTCTTGAGTCTTCTTCATCTCTAAAATGGAAATAAAATGCATACCTCTCATGGTTATTATGAAGCTCCTGGCACTGTTCATGGTAGAGCAGGTGATCAAAAGTTGCTTGCATCCTTCTGTCCAATTGGAAACAAAAGCTTTCGTGTATAACTCTCACTCCTCTCACTTGGAATCAATCTTATCAGAAAGCCTAAAATGTTTTTTCAATCAATTTAGAAGTTTATTTTGCCAAGGCTAAGGACATGCCTGTGACACTAAGGGGGTCCTGGTGACACGCCCAAGGTGGTCAGGCCACAGGTTGGTTTTTAGGGAGATATAAGACATCAGTTGATACATGTGAGATATACATTGGTTTGGTCTGGAAAAGCAGGACAAATGGAAGTTGGAGGACTTCCAGTCATAGGCAGGTTCAGAAATTTTCTGACTGGCATTAATAATTGGTTGAGTTGTTATCTAAAGACCTGGACTCATTAGAAGGGGATGTCTGGTTTATGATAAGGAGTTGTGGAGACCACAGTTTTATCATGCAGATGAAGCCTCGAGGTAGCAGGCTTCAGAGAGAATAGATTGTAAATGTTTCTTAGTAGACTTAAAGAGTCTATTCTATCAGTCTTAAGGTCTGTGTTCATGTTAATGGTAATGAGGCATGTCCGACTCCGCCTTCCCCATTATGTCCTGAACTAGTTTTTCAGGTTAACTTTGGAATGCCCTTGGCCAAGAGGAGGGGTCCATTCAGATGGTTGGGGAGCTTAGAATTGTATTTTTGGTTTACATTCTTTCCTTCTGGCCAGGATTTGTCAGAGGCAACATCAATGGCCAAACTTTTATTTTGTCCCATAGCATTGTGGAGATGGTTTGGCTGCCTGCCCCAGTTCCATCCTGTCCCTTGGTAGGACCACTGTGGCCAAGAGACTTACAGCCAAAAGACTTATAGACAATTTAAATTTTCTAGGCCAGACAGGAATGGACGTGGACAGGCATTTATTACACCTTAACAATTTTTAAGTAATGTAAAAGCCAACAAACAAAAAGTAAAAGGCGAGATTACAAAATTGGCTTATCTATCTTTAACTTCTATGCATTGAGCTACTGTAATCTTGGTTTTAGTTACAGACTTACAGCAATTGGCTATATAAGCAAACCTAAATTTTAAAAAGAAAAGAAAATGAAGCATACATTTAAAACTTTTTAAACTTTTTTTTTTGAAATAGGGTTTCGCTTTGTCACTCAGGCTGAAGTGTAGTGATGTGATCATAGCTTTCTGCAGCCTTGACCTCCTGGGCTCAAGTGATCCTCCCACCTCAGCCTCCTTAGTAGCTAGGACCACAGGCATACACCAGCACACCCAGGAAATTAAAAGAAAATTTTTTTAAAGATGAGGTCTCACTATGTTGCCCAGGCTGGTCTGAAATTCCTGGCCTCAAGCAATCCTCCTGCCTCAGCCTCCCAAAGCACTGAGATTACAGGCATGAGCTACCATGCCTGGCCTAAAACATTTTTAATGGAAGTATAATTTGCAAATAGAAAACATGCCCAAATATTAAGTGAATGCACTGATGAACATTTACAACTTAACAAGATAGCCAGCACTTAAATCACAAAATAGAACACCGCTAGGACTTCTTTGTAATACCCTCCAAGTCACTACTTCTGCCCGAAGGTAATTGCTATTTTGCAACATTTTTTATTACTTTACATAAATGGGATCATACACTGTGTAGTTTTATTACTGTCTGGATTTTTATATTAAATAATGCTTGTGAGATTCATCCATGTTGTCATGTGAGCAATACTTTGTTCTTATTGCCATATACTATTCCATTTTATCAGTATACCGTGATTTATCGACCCATTCCACTATTTGTACATACTGGAATTGTTCCCAGGTTTTTGTAATACAAACAAAGCTGCTATGAACATGCTTGGATTTACTTTCTTTGGTGAATATGTGTTACTGTTATGTATATGTCTAGAGGTAAAATTGATGATTTATGGGATATGCATATGTTTAATTTTAGCAGATATTGAAAAACAGATTTCTAAAGCGGCTGTAGCAATTTACATTACCACCAGCAATGTGTGAGTTCCATTTGCTCTCCATCCTTGGCAGCACATGTTGTCACTTAGGTGGGTATGCAGGGGGATCCTTTTTTGGAATGTTTACTTATTTTTTTACATAGTGCAAACTGGTGTGGTGTACAGTTTTATGGCTTTTGCCTAATGCCGTCACTACAGTTAAGTTACCAAACGATTCTGTCGCCTCAGAAATTGCTTTGTACCGCCTCTTGGTATTCAACCCCTTCTCCATTCTCAGCCTTGGCAGCCACTGATCTAATTTCCATTCCCATAGTTTTCCAGATTATCAAAGAAACAGAATGATATGGTTGTAACCTTTTGGATGTGGCTTCTTTCAGGTAGCAAAATGCTTCTGAGATTTAACTATGTTGTTGTGTTATCAGTAGTTCATTCCCTTGTGTGTGTGTGATAGTCTTGCTCTCTTGCCCAGGCTGGCGTGCAGTGGTGCAATCTTGGCCCACTGCAACCTCTGCCTCCCACATTTAAGGGATTCTCGTGCTTCAACCTCCCAAGTAGCTGGAACTACAGGCGTGCACCACTGCGCCTGGCTAATTTTTTTCGCCATGTTGACCAGACTGGTCTCGAACTCCTGGCCTCAAGTGATCCACCTGCCTCTGGCTCTCAAATTGCTGGGATTACAGGTGTGAACCACTGCACCGAGCCCAGGAGTTCATTGCTTTTTACTGCTGGGTCATATTACATTGTGTAGATGTACCACATTTTGTTTATGAGTCCTATAGTTGAGGGATATTTGGTTTGTTTCCATTTTTTCTCTATTATGGATAAATTGTTATAAACATTTGAGTACAGGGTTTGTGTGAACATAGTTTTTATTTCTTTTGAGTAAATATTCAGGAGTGAAATTGCTGGGTTACTTGGTAAATTGCTGGGTTATAGTTCTTTTTAAGAACTTGTCAAACTTTTTGCAGAGTTGCTGTACCATTTTGTATTCCCACTAGCAGGGCTTGAGAGTTCCAGTTGTTCCACATTCTTGCCAGCACCTGGTACTGCTAGTTTTTCTGTGTATGTTTTTGTTTTGTTTTGCCACTCTAAGGTGTATAGTGGTATCTCTTTCTGGTTATAATTTGCATTTCTGTAATGATTATTAATGTTGAACATCTTTTAACATGCTCATTTGCCATCCATATAACTTCTTTGGTAAATCTTCTGTTTATATTCTCATCCATTCAAAATATTGGGTTGCTTGTTTTCTTATGGTTAATTTTAAAATTTTATTTGGAAATAATTATAGATTTAAAGGAAGTTGCAAAGAAATGTATTCCCTTCACTCACTCTCCCCCAGTGTTAACATCTTGCCTAACTACGGTACAATATTAATATCAGAAAATTGACATTGGTACAATCCACAGAGGTTATTCAGATTTTACCAGTTATACGTATACTTGTGTGTATGTGTTTCTATGCAGTTTTATCACAAGTATAGTTTTGTGTAGGTTCCACAACAATCAACGTACAGAGAACTGTGTCATCACCACAATGTTCCTCTCATACTACCTCTCCACAGCCTCACCCACTTCCTACTTTATATCCCTTACCTTTGTCAACCACTATTTGGTTTACCATCTGTATAATGTTGTTCCAAGGATGTTACATACATGGAAGCATACTATATAGTGTGTTTCCTTTTCATATTTGATTTTTTTCCACTCAACATAATTCCTGGAGGTTCCTTCAAGTTGTTACATGTATCAATAGTTCATTCCTTTTTATTGCTGGATAGTATTTCATAGTATGGATGTACTATAATTTAAGCATTGTCAATTTTGGTAGTTTCCACTTTGAGCTATTCCAAATAAAGTTTCTGTGAGCATTCATATACAAGTTTCTACATTAACATAAGTTTTCATTTCTCTGGGGTGAATGCCCAAGAGTGCTATTGATGGGTCATTTAGCAAATCTATTTTTTTTTTTTTTTTTGAGGTGGAGTCTTGTTCTCTCACCAGGCTGGAGTGCTGTGGCACGATCTTGGCTCACTGCAACCTTCAACTCCCTGGTTTAAGCGATTCTCCTGCCTCAACCTCCTGAGTAGCTGGGATTACAGGCATGCGCCACCACGCCCACTTATTTTTATATTTTTAGTAGAGACGGGGTTTCACCATGTTGGCCAGGATGGTCTTGATCTCCTGACCTCATAATCCACCTGCCTTGGCCTCCCAAAGTGCTGGGATTACAGGCGTCAGCCACCGTGCCTGGCCAGTCCATTTTTAGTGTTCAAAGAAACTGCAAACCACCATGGCACATGTATACCTATGTAATAAACCTGCACATTCCGCACATGTACCCCAGAACTTAAAGTGTGATAATAATAATAATAATAAAATAATTTTAAAAAAGAAACTGCCAAACTATTTTCCAGAGTGATTGTGCAGTTTTACATTTTGACCACCAATGTCAGTGATCCATTTGCTCCACATCTTCGTTAGCATTTGGTGTTGTCACAGTGTTTTATTTTAGCCACTTTGATAGGTTTGTAGTAGTATCTCATTGTGGTTTTAATTTGCATTTTCTTGAGGGCTAATGATATTGAACATCTTTTCATGTGCTTATTTGGCATCTGTGTATCCTTTTCAGTTAAATGTCTTTTGCCTCTTTTCTAATTGGATTTTTTTTTAATGTTGAGTTTTGAGAGTTCTTTATATATTCCAGATATAAGTCCTTTGTGGGATATATAACTTGCAGATTTTTCTCTCCGTCTGTAATTTGTCTTTTTTCATCTCCTTGAATGAGTTTTTCACAGAGCAAAGTTTTTAAATTTGATGAGGTATAATTTTCAATTTTTACTTTTATGGGTCATGCTTTTGATGCCAAGTGTTAAGAACTCTTCACCTAATCTTATGTCTGAAGATTTTCTCTTGTGTTTTTTTGAAAAGTTTTACATTTTTACATTTCACACTATGTTCCATTTTGAGTTAAAGTTTGAGGTTTAAGTCAAGGTTCATTTTTCTTTTTCTTTCTTTCCCCCCTCCATGTATGTCCAGTTGCTTCAACAGCACTTGTTGAAAAAGCTCTGCCTCTTCCTTTGAATTGGTTTTGCACCTTTGTCAGAAATCAATTGGGCATCTTTGTGTGGATCTATTTCTGTCTCTGATATTCTTTTTCTTTTCTTTTTAAGAGTCAGGTCTCTATGCCCAGGCTAGAGTGCAGTGACGCAATCATGGCTCACTCCTGGGCTTAAACAATTCTCCTGCCTCAGCCTTCTGAGTAGCTGGGACTGCAGGTGTGCGCCACCATATACAGCTTTTTAATTATTATTATTTTTTGTAGAGACAGTCTCCTTCTGTTGCCCAGGCTAGTCTCAAACTCCTGGCCTCAAGTGATCCTCCCACCTTGGCCTCCCAAAGTATATGCTATTCTGTTCTATTGTTCTATGTGTCTATACCTCCTTCAGTACCATACTGTGTGGATCATTATTACTGTTGAATTTTGAGGGGTTTTTTTTTTTATTCTGGATACAAGTCCTTCTTCAGATTTATGATTTGCAAATATTCTTTTCCAGTCTGTGGTTAGTCCTTTTATTCTCTCGAAAGTGTTCTTTACAAATATCTTTCTTTTATTAATTTCCAATATCTCCTGATAACATACTTTTTTTGGAAACACAGTCTCACTCTGTCACCCAGGCTGGAGTGCAGTGATGCTATCTTGGCTCACTGCAACCTCTGTCTCCCAGATTCAAGCGATTTTCATACCTCAGCCTCCCAAGTAGCTAGAATCACAGGCGCGCACCACCATACCCAGCTAATTTTTGTATTTTTAGTGGAGACAGGGTTTCTCCATGTTGGCCAGGCTGGTCTCGAACTCCTGGCCTCAAGCAATCTGCCCGCCTTGGCCTCCCAAACTGCTGGGATTACAGACGTGAGCCACCACGCCCAGCTCCTGAGAATATACTTTTAATGATTTCAATTCTTTTAAATTTGTTGAGTTTTTTATGGCCCACAGTATGGTTGATCTCTATGAACATTCCATGTGCTGCTGAAAAACATGCATTGGATATAGTTTTAAAAATACATATCAGTTAAGTCAAGGTGAATAGTAGTGCTGTTTAAGTAATTTATGTCATCACTAATTTTCTGCCTACATTTTCTTTCAGTTACTAAGAGAGAAGTGTTAAAGTTTCCCATTATAATTGTGTATTTGTCATTTTATTTTTTCAGTAGTGTCACAGTTTGTCTAATATATTTTAAGCTCTGTTAAGTGCATGCACATTTACAATTTTTATATCTAATCAGAGAATTGACCTCTTCATTGTGTAATATCTCAATTTCTGACAATATTCTTTGTTCTGAAGTTTACTTTGTCTGGTATTACTATAGCTACTTCTGCACAATATTTTACTCCTAGTAATAGTTTAGATCAGTTAATTTATTTCTTTTTAGCCCTTTTGATTTATTTGTGAACATTTATGTTTCCATCTAATATATTCCTTTGGTATAAAAAAACCTCTTCAAGATTTCTTGTAGTGTAGAAATACTGGCTAGGATTTCCATCATTATTTTTGTGTTCCTGAGAAAGTCCTTATTTCTCCCTCATTTTAAAAATCAGGCTTATGATGATAAAATGTACATACTATAAATTCACCCTTTTAAGTGTACAATTTAGTAACTTTTAGTGGATTTACAGTTATGTAACCAGTAACATAATCTACTCTTAAAACATTGCCGTCACCTCTGAGGATCCTTCATGCCTATTTGCGGTCAGTTACCTTCCTATCCCCAACCCTGGCAACCAAAATTGTTATTGTAGATTTCCTGTCTTTGGAATTTCCTATAAATAGAATCATACAATATCTAGTCTTTTGTATCTGGCTTCTTTCACTTAGCATAATGTTTTTGAGGCTCATCAATGTTGTAGCATGTATCAGTATTTTGTTCTTTGTTTTGCTGGCTAGTATTTCATTGTATGGATGTATCATATTTTGTTTATCTGTTTAATAGTTGATGAACATTTGGATTGTTTTCACTTTTTGGCTGTTGTGAATAATGCAGTCATGAGCATACTTACAAGTCTTTGTGCAGATATAGGTTTTCATTTTATTTATTGCCTAGGTGTTGAATTGCTGGTTCACATGGTAAATTTATATTTAACATTTGAAAGAATTAATGGCCAAACTGTTTTCCAGAGTGGCTCCATCAGTTTATATTCACACCAGCAATGTCATCATCTTTATTTTTTATTTTATTTTTATTATTATTTCAATTGTTTTTTGGGGAACAGGTGGTATTTGGTTACATGGGTAAGTTCTTTTGTGGTGATTTCTGAGATTTTGGTGCACCTATTATACAAGCAGTGTACACTGTACCCAATGTGTAGTCTTTTATCCCTCATCCCCCTCCCACCCTTACCCCTGAGTCCCAAGTCCATTATATCATTCTTATGCCTTTGTGTCCTCATAGCTTAGCTCCCACTTACAAGTGAGAACATACAATGTTTGATTTTTCATTCCTGAGTTACTCACTTAGAATAATGGTCTCCAACTCCATGCAGGTTGCTGCAAATGCCATTATTTCATTCCTTTTTGTGGCCAAATCGTATTCCATGGTATACGTGGGAGATATCTGTCTATCTATTTGTCTGTCTGTCTATCTGTCTATCTATCTATCTATCTATCTATCTATCTATCTATCTATCTATCTATCTCATATTTTCTTTATTCATTCGTTAGTTGATGGGCATTTAGGCTGGTTCCATATTTTTGCAATTGCAAATTGTGCTGCTATGAACATACATGTACAAGTGTGTTTTTCATATAATGACTTCTTTACCTGTGGGTAGATACCCAATAGTGGGATTGCTGGATCAAATGGTAGATCTACTTTTAGTGCTTTAAGGAGTCTCCATACTGTTTTCTGTAGTGGTTATAGTAGTTTAAATTCCCACCAGCAGTGTAAAAGTGTTCCCTTTTCACCACATCCACACCAACATCTATTATTTTTTAATTTTTAAATTGTGGCCATTCTTGCAGGAATTGTGTGTGGTTTTGCCTGGCTTATGATCTGAGAAACTTGCAGCCTCCTTTTAGTATGTCTGGTTAGCTCTGAGAAGTGGCTTGGTTTAATCTGGACCTCCTTCTCTAAACACGTAGAAATTCCTAGGGAAAATGAAGTGTTGTTCTATCACTCCAAGGTTTCTTTGGGGTCTTTTAAAGGATAGATTCCTCTTCTGAAAGCTCAAAGTCACCTGTGATTCTGGGTAAGAGCAGGAGTAGGTTAACCTAAGCAGTTGCTCAGTAGGCTCACGCCTGTTATCCCAGCACTTTTGGGAGACCAAGACAGGCAGATCACTTGAGGTCAGGAGTTCGAGACCAGCCTGGTCAACATGATGAAACCCCCATCTCTACTAAAAATATAAAAATTAGTTGGGCATGGTGGTGGGCGCTTGTAATCCCAGCTACTCAGGAGGCTGAGGCAGGAAAATCACTTGAACTCAGGAGGTGGAGGTTACAGTGAGCCAAGATCAAGCCACTGCACTCCAGCCTGGGTGAGAGAGAGAGATCCTGTCTCAAAAAAAAAAAAAAAAAAAAAGCACAAAGGACTGTTCAGTACTTTTACATTAGCTAACAACTAATTTATGTTAACTTCTTTTTTATATGCAAAAAATAGTCATAGGATCTTAAGTTGTGTAATCATGTTATTTGAGATTGTACAGTGTTATACTATATGTAACTTATATCACATTCATTATTTTCACCTGAGGATACCTTAACATTAGGCCTACAGAAAATTAGCATAATACCTTTGTTCTCTTCAAAAGGCTACAACAAGTGATCTCTAGAGGTGTTTTCTGACTCTCAGATCTCTAACTCTTGGATTCTGCCTCATCCAGAAAGGTTTGGGTTACCAAAGCAAAGTACCACAAACTGGATGACTTGAAAACAATAGAAATTTATTTCTCATAGTTCTGGAGGCTGGAAGTCTTAGATCAGGGTGCTAATATGAGTTCTGATGAGGACCCTCTTTGGGGTTGCAGATGGCCATCTTTTTGCTGTGTCCTCAGAAGGAAGAAAGAGCTAGCTCTCTGGCCTCTTCTTATAAGGGTACTTATCTCATTTATGATGGTTCCACCCTCATGACCTAATCACCTTCCAAAGGACACATCTCCTAATACCATCACCTTAAGGGTCAGGATTTCAACATATAAATTTTGCGGGGACACATTCAGTCCATAACAGATTCTTTCCTGTTACTATTTTAGAATGATGTGAACTCTTTCCCAGTCCATTTGGGTTAGGATTCTTATCCAGCCTGGAGGCAGAGCAGTACCCTGTATGGCCTATCACATTCCCTTTCGTCTGTGTCTCTGGTTACTTGTAGAACTCTTATTTATAATTATTGTCTAATGCTGGGATTCTCCACAGAGTGCTGCTTGGAGAAATTTAGCTTCTTAGAGACAGTTGCAATAAAAGAATTCTCTCAAAAAGAATTCACTGAATTGTGATCACAAACAAAATAACTTTGTGGGGACAAAATGTACTCCAACAAGGGAGGCTTATGTTTGTTTTTCAGCCTCTCCTCCCAGTGCCGCACTTCTAATCTCTCTGCAGAAAGAAACATTTCAACAGAGAACCCAGTGGAAATTATGACATGTTATCTTCTCAGAGTCCTGAACTCCCATCCCTACCTCAGAAGAGACTCCACTGTTCACAGAAGCTAAAGGCAGTTCCTTCCCAGTGGCAACTATGTTTGGATGTTGGATCTACACTTTTCTCAAGCACTGTGATCTTCAAATGTAAGTTTAGTAACATAAATATCTTTTTGCAGCCTGAAAGAATTTTATGTCTCTGTGTTATCAGGTAATGTTACAGTATCTCATATTTTGCTGGTAACATGTAGAATGTTTATCTCATAAGGAGATTTCAGAGTTATAGTTAAATTTCTTTATCTGGGTTAGATGGGAATCCTTTATTCTGGGGAAAGCAAAGTTCTTTCTATAAGCCTGTGTTCTCATAATATACAGACTGGGAAACTTGGGAAAGAGTAGGAGCATCATTAGTTTTCATTTTATAGGTGGGAATAACAAAGCATGGAGAGACAAACATATTTGCCAAAATAGTTATTCTCAACTCCTTGTTTTGGGAATTCTAGAGTGTTTAATAGGATTTCAAAGTACCTCACAAAATTGTTCCAAATTTCTCAAAGCCAAATTCATTTTAATTAACTTTAATTTTTTTTTGAAAAGTTACAGCATTCTTGGGGGTAAGATAGGTACATTTTATAAAAACAATACAAACAATTGTTTTGCTTAGAACCAGTGAAATGTCAAAACTCCAAAAATGTTTGGGAAGCACTGGATTAGTCAGTAGCATAACAAGCAATAAAACAACCCAGGTCAGGTGCAGAGAGGTGTAAACTCTTGTCTCGTCCTCCATGGATCTATATTTCCAAAGGCAGAGTCTTGTGTGACAGCATATCTGAGGATATGTCTCTTCTGGACAGGGTTTTTATGGTACTTGAGAATGATCCTAACAACCTTTTGGGGTGACTCAATTTTTTTCAGTGCTAGAGAGTTAAAAAAAATATTGACACAGTTGAATAGTGAGAAATTTAGTTTGACTGGAGCACAGGCTCATAATTCTACCATTGTGAGCCTGTGCTAGGCTGTGTGGGTTTGGCCAAATTGGGTCAAGTGAAAACAGAAGGATCAGTTACAAACTTGAGACAGTTTCGATAAAAGATGTTATGGTGGTTGTCCAACTTTATTGTGAACTCTCTTATTATACTAGCGTTTAAAAGCAGATAAGCTGTTACCTGTTGAATCCCACAGGCTGTCTAGTTATACCGGTCAGGATCTCTTCCAGCTCATTTTTTTAAAAAAATCCTTTGCCTTGACTTCCAAAGGCACTTGTTAAGAGTGGACTTCTCAAGCTGCGTAAAGTACTTTTGGCATAATCCAGTCTATGTTGTTCCATGAAGCTCTAAGTCCAGAGTAATTGTCTTTAGTTAATCATATTGAAAGCAAGAACATCATTTCAAACAAACCAAGTCTGAGATATTTAACCCACATGTGCTTTCAGACCTGGTATATGTGAGCTTGAGCAATGAAGCCTTATTCCATTTTGATGTTATAAAAAATGGAGGGATTTCCCTGCACTCAGTTTCACAGCCACTATTTGACTTATATTTGAAGGGGGAAAGATAAGGGCTGTGTTCTTTTCATCTGAATTTTTCTGTTCCTAAAAGGTTTTTTTTTTAAGAACACTAGTCAGTACCTAGAGACACTCTGACATATTTAAAGAATTAATTTGCTTTAATGAAAAAAGTTGTTTCTTTAAACATTTAAATAATTACTTTTTCTTCAGTGAAAAAATTAGTTTGCTTTAATGAAAAAAAAAGGGTTTTTCATAACTTTCATTACATGAACCTTTAGCAAAGGAGATTTCTCCCATTATATACTTCTTATGATCAACAAATTCCATCATCTCCCCACTAAGAGAAAGTGCTCAAGGATGATAGAATAATTTTAAAGTTATGGGCTACAACAGCATCCACAGGAACCTTGAGTAAGTACCATGAACCCTGACCCTCAGGATTAATTTGTAAGCCTTTGGCAGTGAGATGGAATGTCTTCTTTCAGTTTGAAACAGGAAACCTATTGCATCACAGGTAAATTTGTATATTGATGCTATATTGACTGTAGCTGCCATGCCTTTATACAGACACCTCTTCTAGCCCCCACTGTTCCACTTATTGTGATGGTTTGTATATCTTTATTTCAAAGAAGATCTGTTTGAACCAGGTTTAATTTCTTCCTTGACCTGCTTTCATCACTGCCCATGCCTACCGTGGTGGCATTCTCATCCACGAGACTGTCACATCCATGCCACTAGGTGGCATTCTCATCCATGAGACCACTGCACCTGTGCGCTCGTCAAGAAGTAGCCAAGCCATGGGCTGGGTTGTGCTTTTCCTGAGAAGATGAAAGGCTTCATGGATATATGCTAGTATCCATGTTCCTCTATTCCCAAGTCAGGCACCAAGATGATATTTCATACCTGCCTGCCTTTCAGAGTCTCATAAATGTTAATTGAATATCCACTCTATGCAAGGCACTAGGGTAGTCACAGAGGCAAGCTTTGAGCTAAACTATAGGCCCTGCCCTCCAGGAGCTCCCGGTCTCATGGCAGGGTGCAGAAGCTGGAATAGAGGGCCATGGTGTGGGAGAGAACTCTGCTGACTGGGAGCTCTGAAGGGTTAGGGGTCCATGAGCCTGATTTATGGGGCAGTTGCCATAGGATCAGGGGCTCCCTGGCATGCAGTGAATGGAGAGACGAGCATCGCTGTGTTATTTCACTGAGAGGGTACCAATGTTCAGCCCCTGAGACTTGGGGAGGAAAGCAGTGGCCATGAATGTTCCCTCCCATCCTGGGGACTGACTGGGCTCCTCCCACAGTCTCGGACACAGAGGAGGAAGTGTACTCACACTGCCCCAACACCAGTGAGTGGAAATATTTATAGGTCTCTCGTTTGGTTTTAATTTTAATTTTTTTATTTTTCAAAAATTAAAGAAAATCACACTTACAAAATTAACCATTACCCACATTCCTACCAACAAGAAGTAACCATTCTCAACCTCGTAATATGTTGGTTTCCAGATTTATATTTATGCTTTAAAAAATTATGCAGATAACATATTAGTACATTGCCCCTTTTCTCGTTTGTTTTAATCCATGTTCTTCCCATTTATACAGGACCAATTCTTGCATTCAGTTATAGGATACTATAAATGCCTAGTATAATGGCAGCAGAGAGAAATATGGTTGTATACCTTTTCTCACTCCTTGCTTGCTCCTCAAATGCCTAGAGTTTAAAATCTATTGTGGAAAATTTGTGAAATGCAGAAAGGTAAAAATAAACAAATTACCAGTGGTTCTTTGGCTTTGGGAGAACTGTAATTGATGTTCGTTTTGGTATGTTTCCCTCCAGTATTTTTTCCATATAGTTTTATTTTTAAAAATTATACCCTATATATATATATGTATATACACACATGTATATACACACTTAGTATTCACAAAATTAAAAATTAAAAAATTAAAAATGTATAAAAGAAAAAATTAGTCTCATTTTGTATTTACTATTTTATAATCTGCCTTTTTTCTTAATTTTCTTTGTCATTATATGTTCTTCTACCTCATGATTTTTAATAGCTACCTAGTATTCCATTGTATAGCCATAGTTATTTCATACTTTATAATTGCTATTGCTAGACATTTAGTTGGTTTCTTTTTTTTGCTGTTATAATAACGTGTGTTCCTATACATAAATCTTGTGAGTGTCTGATTTTAAAGATAAATTTCTAGCAGTGAAACTTCTTAGTTAAGAGTATATACATTAAAATACACTCTTACTGTATTTTTCTTTACCAAAGTAATATATGTTTATTATAGAACATGTACAGAATCACAGATGTACAAAAAAGACAGCATATAAGTTACTTGTATTCTTCCCACTCAGAGATAGCCACTATTAACATTTTATTGTAACCACCCAGCTTTCTTTTCTCTGTATTCTACATGCTCTTTCATAAGCTTTTTTACTGAATGTATTCAGAATACCTAAGTTCATTGTTCTTTTTTACCTTCACTGGTTACATGGCATTTCATTGAATGAACATACCAGAATTTATCTGATGATTATTCTAATGCTGGACATTTCAGTCACTTTCTGTTTTTCTGTACTATAAACAATGCAGAGGTAAGTAGTGTGTGACTACGTCTCTGCAAGTCCTTGATTGTTCCCTGTGAAGAAATTCCTAAATGTGCAACTGTGTTTCACCTGTATGTTAATTTTTAAGGCTTTTCATGGGTATTGCTAAATGTTCCTATAACAATTTTTATCTTAGAGGCAGAATATTGGTATATCCTTTTTTTTTTCCAAATTCTTGATATTACTATTTTGCCAATTTGACTACAAAGAATTACTGTATTTTAAAATTAACATTTATTTAATCACAAGTAAAACTGAACTTTTTTTTTCTGTTTTGCCCAATTTTATGTTTTCCTTGTTTATTAATAGATGTAAAAAATACATTTAAAATATTAATTTCTTGTTATTTGTTCAGGTTTTCTCCTTCAACTGATTGTTGTGATGAATTATATGTCTAGACTTCCTAATAATAAATTGCACTCCTGAAATAATCCCTCCTTGCTCATAATGTCTTGCCAGATTTGGCTTGCTGGCATTTCATTTAGGATTTTTGCATCTATATTCCTAAGTGACATCAGTCTTCAGTTTTCTTTCTGTGTGTATTTGTGTGGGTGTTTGTCAGGTTTTGTGATTAGGATAACTTTAGATTTATAAAATGAATGGGCTTATTCCTTCTTTTGCTTTATAATGAGAACCACTTGTAGAGCATGGAAATTGCCTGTTCTTTGTAAATTAAAAAGAACTTGCTCATAAAGCTGTCTGGGCACTGTAACAATCATCGGAAGAAAATTTGTAACACCCTATTTTTCCCCATGTTTTCTACTTCCTTGTGATTCCAGTTAGCTAATTTTTCTAGAAAATTGTCCTTTTTATTGAGATTTTCAAACTCTTTACCATTTTTACAGTTTTATTGAGATATGCATACAAGTCACCCACTTAAAGTGATTTTTAGTGTACTCATAGAGCTCTAGACCATCACCGCAATCACCACAATAAATTTTATAACATTTTCAAAACCCCAGAAAGAAACCCCATACCCATTAGCAGTCACCCTCCATTTCCCCTTAATCCCCCCCACTAGTCCTGGATAACTACTAATCTACTTTCTGTCTCCATAGAATTCCCCTATTCTGGACCTTTCGTATAAATGGAATCACATACTATATGGTCTTTTATGGCTGCCTTCTTTCACTTAGTGTAATGTTTTCAGGGTTCATCCATATTGTAGCATGTAGCAGCACTTTATTCTCTCTCTCTTTTTAAGTTTTTGTTTTTAATTAACTGACTACTTTTTAGAGCAGTTTTAAGTTTACAGAAAGTTGATCAGATAGTACAGAGAATTCCCTTATACTCCCCTTCTCTCCATTCCTGACCATAGTTTTGCCCACAAACATCTTGCGTTGGTGTGGTACATTTGTCATAATTGATGAACGGATATTGACACATTATTATTAACTAAAGTCTGTACATTTGGGTTCATTCTTTGTGTTGTACAGTTTTATGGGTTTTGACAAATGTCTGATGTCATATATCTACCATTACAGTATCATACAGAGTAGTTTTGATGAAAAGGTAAAACACAGGGAACTTTTAGGGCAGTCTTTCCCTCCGCCCTGTCAACACCTACCAACCACTGATCTTTTGATTTGCTTTCCCAGAATGTTATATAATTGGAATCATACAGCATGTAATCTTTTCAGAGAGGCTTCTATCACTAAGTAATGTGCATGTAAGCTTCTTCCCTGCCTTTCTTTGGCTTAATGGCTCATTTCTTTTCATGGCTAAATAATATTCTATTGTGTGGATTTACCACAGTTTATCCATTTAGCCTTTAAAGAACATCTTGGTTACTTCCAGTTTGGGGCAATTATGGATAAAGCTGCTTCAGTCATTTGTGTGCAGGTTTTTGTGGGCTCATAAGTTTTCACCCGATTTAGGTAAATACCAGTGAGCATAGACTATGTTTATCTTTGTAAGAAACTGCCAAACTGGCTTCCAAAGTGACTTTGTCATTTTGCATTCTGACCAGCAATGAATAAGAGTTCCTGTTGCTTTACATCCTCGCCATAATTTGGTGTTATAAGTTGTTTGGATTTTCGTCATTCTAATAGGTTTGCAGTGGTAGTTCATGGTTTTAATTTGCAATTCTCTGATGACATATGATGCTGAGCATCTTTTTACATGCTTATTTGCCATCCATACTTTTTCTTTGATGTGATGTCTGTTTAGATATTTTTCCCATTTTTAAATTGATTGTTTTCTTTTTGTGTATGGTGGATACAAATCCTTTATCAGATAATGTGTTTTGAAAATATTTCTCACACTCTATGGATTCTGTTTTCATTCTCTTAACAGTACCTTTCACAGAGTATAGGGTTTTTGGTTTAATTTTACTAAAGTCCAGTTTCTTTTTATGGCTAATATTCCATCATATGGATATACCACATTTTATTTATCCATTTATCTCTTGGTGGACACTTGAGTTGTTTCCTTTTGGCTATTGTAAATAATGTTGTTATGAACATTTGGTAGAATTTTTTTTTTTTTTGGAAACGAAGTTTTGCCCTTGTTTCCCAGGCTGGAGTGCAATGGTGCCATCTCGGCTCACCGCAGCCTCCGCAATTCTCCTGCCTCAGCCTCCCAAGTAGCTGGGATTACAGGCATATGCCACCACCCCCGGCTAATTTTGTATTTTTAGTAGAGACGGGGGTTCTCCATGTTGGTCAGGCTGGTCTCGAACTCATGACCAAGGCGATCCACCCACCTCGGCCTCCCAAAGTACTGGGATTACAGGTGTGAACCACCATACCCAGCCTGGTAGAAGTTTTTATGTGAATATATGCTGTCATTTATCTTGAGTAGATACCCAGCAGTAGAATTGCTGAGTCATATAATAACTCAATGTTTAACTCTGAGAAACTGAACAACTTTTCCAAAGCAGCTGCACCATTTTACATTGCCATGCCTCCTACATTGCTAGTGGCATTTTGCGTTGTCACTAGCAGTGTAGACAGGTTCCGTTTTCTCCGTATCCTCACCAATGCTTGTTATCATCAGTATTTTTTATTATAGACATCGTAGTGGGTGTAAACTGGTGTCTCATTATGACTGACTTGTATTTCCCTAATGACTCATGACATTGAACATATTTTCGTGTGCTTATTGGCCACTTGTATATCTTCTTTGCCTCTTCACTTTTGATATTCTTTTCCATGGGAATTTCATGGATTTCACTAAAACCTTTGTGCAGATGATTTCCAGTATTTACTTCCAACTCTGACCTTTCTCCTAAGATTGTCGCAGTTTCCCATCTGTTTCTTAGCCATTATTGCCCTAATCACAGAATCAGTGTATCACAACTGAAATTCATTGTCTTTCCTCCCAATCAATTTATTCTTCCTCTGTGTTCCCTATTTCTGTTAATCATATGACTATTCTTCTAATCATCCAGACTTTCAATTTGGCATCATATTTAAATGTAAGATAAATGAAATAGGAGACAGTCAATTTGTTGCCAAGTTCCACATTACTTTCATAATATTTTGCATATGTTTTCTCTTTACTTTGTATTCTCTCCTTCCTGATCTCTGTCCTATTCTGACTTTTTTGATCCCTTACTCTTCTGGTTCTCCTGTCTTTGATCATTTTATTTCAGGTTATTCTTATCTGCCCCTTAAATTACCTATCTGCATGATCTTAGTTCACTGCAACCTCTGCCTCCTGGGCTCAAGTGATCCTCCCACCTCAGCCTCCTGAGTAGCCAGTACCATAGGTGCACACCACGATGCCCGGCTAAAGGGTTTCACCATGTTTCCTATTCTTGTCTTGAGCTTCTGAACTCCTGAGCTCAAACGATCCACCTGCCTTGGCCTTCCAGAGTGCTAGGATTACAGGCACGAACCACTGTGTCCAACCGTCCACAATCTTTTACAAATCAGTGTATACTTTCCTTCTTGGCTATTTGTATGTAATCTTAAGATATGAACTATCACACACATAACTCCCAAATAAATATTTCTAGGCTTGGAATATTCTGAGAACTTCAGACACATACATCAAACTGTCTGTGGGACAGATGTCCAACTGGATAGATGGACATTTGTAGAACAGATGTGCAATTGTATACATGTCCAAACTTAACTCTCCCCGCCTTAGCTGCCCCCGAACTTGTTCCTCCACTCATATTTCCAGTCAATGGCAAGACCATCAATCTGGGGTTCTCAGGACATACATCTGACCATCATTCCTCCTTTCTTCCTCTCCCCTAAAGCCAAATACTCACCAAGTCAGTACTATTCTAAAACTCTCTTTGATCTTCTGTCTTTATCCCCATGCTGCTTCTTCTTCAAGGCTTTTATCATCTCTCATTTAGACTATTTCAATGATTTTCAATCTTGCCTTTCTGTCTAGTCTCTTACCATGCCCCCCAACCCCCTTCATGCAGTCTACTGACAAAGTGAATTTCTAAATTGAAAATTTAGTCATGCCATTTCACTGCAAAGAACAAATCAAAATAAGAACAAGTACAACAATATTTACAGTCTCCCTGGTGGCTACTTACTTTTCTAAAGAATATAGTATAAGCTCCTTAGCCTGTCATATTGTACTGCTCCCTGCCTACTTCTTCAGCTTTGTCTCTTGTCACTCCAGAAATATTCTTCTGTCTTTTAATGTGTTCCCTCTGCTCAGACACTTCTTCCTGCCTTGTTTACTTAGTGAACCACCATTTGAGATTTCTTGAAGGTAGACACGATCACATGGCTGGAATCCAGAAGGGATGGTCGTTAAGAACCGGCTTCAGTGAATGTGAATTTACATACTTTCTGGGAGCTCTGTATGTAAAGGAAATGCTTCCAGCCCTTCCTTGCTTGGCTCTTGGAATATAACTTCTGATAGTTCTCCTGCTTTAGTAGTCACTTTTGGAGCAATGAGTTCTCCTGCTTTAGTAGTCACTTTTGGAGCAATGAGAGATCAGATTCCTTTAGTGGCCTGGGAATGATGTCACATGGTGTTATTGATAGAAGCCTGCAGAGCTTGGGATTCTGAGAAGCAATCTTCAGACTAGAGCTTAGCCCAAGAGGATGAGCAACTCTATGGTAGAGGCTGAGAGCCTCAAACAGGCCCTAGAACCTCTAGTCCAAGGACTTTGGGAAGTTTTATGGTCCCATCTAGGCCTACAGGATACAAGCACTCAGGGATGGCAGTGTTTTTGAGTAAAGAACAGTGCAGGGCTCGGGGCTTAAATTCCTTAGGGCAAACTAACCAATTTGGCTCCCCTCAGCTCTGTGGGACTAAACTTTAAAACTGCCCCTGGGATTGACCTCCCCAGGATAATCTCAGGGGTCTCAGTAATCACCTGAGTAGACAGGCTCCAGGAAGACCCGGATGAGTCTCTGGAAATCAGCTTTTTAGCTCAGTTTTGCCTGCTCCACCAGGATCCACACCTTTTACTTTGGAAATCTGAGTACAAGTTAGGGCAGATGTCAGTGAGGAGGAGGATTGGAGCTCAGTGACCTTTCCTCAGTAGTACTTACTTGTGAAGCCTGTGTCCTTAGGAAATTAGCACTGCCTCTGCCAAAGTGGCTTTTTACTGTGTTATGCTTTCCCAGAGTGCACTTCCACTCTCGTTTAGGCCAGTGTAGTTCCTGTTGAGTTAAGTGGCTGTGAAAAAGATGTTTTCTCAAAAGAAATTCAGAGGAAAGATACCTTATTCCAGTGAACAGTTTGCAAACTCAGGAGACACAGCCTTTTGTATAAAAGGAAGGTACATTTCAGAGAACAAAGAGAGTGTTTGGGTTTTATAGCAAACGTTTCTGCCTGAGTTCCTAATCAGCTTTATTTATGCAAATGAAGGATTGAAATGGTCTTAGTTCTAGTTGGGTGATGCAACTGAGTTCTGATTGGTAAATACAGCTAAGCCCTAATTGGTTGGTATAGGTGAGCTCTGAAAGTCCCAAAGTTAAAGAGAGGTGGGAGTTTTGGGGAAACTCAGAGTATGTGTGTGACCTCTAGTCAGCAAATGGCTGCCTGGCTATATTTTAAATTTAGGCCCAGTTAGCCACTTGGGATCCATCTTGAAGGATTTACTCTTTTAGGTTCATATTTGTTCACATGGCTTTCTTCCTCTGACACCTTGGTAAGCTTAATGGAGACTACAGCTTAGTTGACTTTGACTTTAGGGAATGAAATTATTTATGGCTGAGACCCTAAGCAGAAGCTAAAATTGCAGAAATACCTTTGTAATACTATGTGACAGTTTACAAAAACTCTCACATACATTATTCAATTTATTAAATCTTCACAGAAGCCAGTGCCTATCCCTTAGTAATCACATGTTTGGTGTATGAATGAACATGGAGGTTTTTGTTTTGTTTTATTTTGCTTTGTAGAGAGACAGGGTCTCACTCTTGTTCAGGCAGGAGTGCAGTGGTGCAATCATAGCTCACTGCAGCCTTGAACTTCTGGGCTCAAGTGATCCTAATGCTTCAGCCTCCCAAATAGCTAGGACTAAAGGCACACACCATCACTAATGCCTGGTTTTTTTTGTTTTGTTTTTTTTTTTTTTTGAGACAGGGTTGCCCAGGCATGTCTTGAACTCCTGGCCTCAAGAAGTCATCCTGTCTCAGCCTCTCAAAGTGCTGGGATTACAGGCATGAGCCACCACACCTGGCCAAACATGGGGATTTATTGTGCCTGTTTTATAGTTTGGCGAACTGAGGTCTAAGCGGCTGAATTGAGTTTCCTAAAATTCAGCTCTACAGTTAGCCAAGTATGGAGCCTACACTTGAAATTAGATCCATTTCAGGTGAACATTTACTTAGCGCCTACTAAGTGACAGGTACTTATCAGTGATGAATAAGCATGTTCCTTGGTTTTGAGAGCTTATAGGCTTGTCAGACATATGAGCAAATAATTTCAATACAATATGCTAAGTGTCATGATAGAGAACTTTGTGTGATGCTATGGAGTCATACAGGAGGGGCACCTAATCCAGTCTGATAATGTTGCGAAAGACTGCCTGAAGAAGTGACACCTCAGTTAAGTTTTGAAGGTTCAATGGAGATTGGTCAAGGGTAGAGATAACATTCTAGGCTGAGAGATCAGCCCCAGTCGGGGCACAGAGGTGCAAACCAGTATGGTACGTTTTTAGGATTGCTGGAGTATTCTTGGCAAGGGGAAAATGGCAGAAATGATGACTTAGAGAGATAGGCAAGATTCAGATCATTGAGGACATAGACTTTGCTTTGTACACCATTAGTTCCTACACATTGCTGAATTATTAACATCATATGGGGAACTTAGGTATTTTCTTAATTAGCTAGATTTGAGAGTCACATGTGGAGGCAGTGAGTAACATAGCCTGCCATGTTGGATCACTCTGGTGACAGTCTACATGGAGGCAGGTAGATTTGAAAGGGATGCTGCTAGACGCTTAGAGACCATTTTGAAAGTCACTGAATTCATCTAAGAGATACGGTGGACTGAATAAGGCAGTAGCAGTGAGGACAGAGAGGAAGAGGCAGATGCAAAATGGTGAAACTCTTAGGATGTTGTGGGGCAGGTTGGCGAGGGAGAGAAAAGTGTCTACGGTAATTCTCCAGGTTTCTGGCCTGGCTGTCTGAGTAGATGGTGGTATTTTTGACCAAATTCAGGAATGAACAGTGGAGATAAAATGTACAAAAAATTGGATACATTCAGCTTGGAACCTGCTGAATTTGAGGTACTGTGGGACTTCCAGAGGGGAGAGTAGCTATTTTGTTCTGGAACTCAAGATGTGTCTAGGCTGGAAATACAGGTCCAGGTACCTCTGTCTGGGTAGTTTAAATCCAAGTGAAGAGTAAGACTCCATTTCTTAGAGAGAATGTGTAGAGAGTGCTTCTTCAATAATTCTACCCCCTTTAAACTTCAAGGGCTGTTACCCTGGGGAAGCAGAAGCAGCTTGTTTCTCTCTCTCTCTTTTTAATGTTTGAGGCAACAAGGGATACTGAAAATGCCATCAAAGGTGGAGTTAGAAAACCTGAGTTCAAGCCCTGCTTCTGGCACTTCACCACACTGCAACCCTCAGTAGTTCCTGAGCCTCTCTTAACCTCCAGGTCTTCATCTAGGAAACAAGGGTAGTAGGAATAACTGCTTCACACGATTATTAAGATAGTCCAATGAGAACGTGTATGTGGAAAGTGCTGTGTAAAGAACCATAGAAACATCGTTTTGTTGTTGTTGTTGTTGTTTGTTTGTTTTGTGTTTTCCCCTAGAAACTTGGACCAATATGTAGGAATTACAGGGAGACAGATTTGGCCCAATATGAGGAAAGACTAATACTTTGACTGTTGAATGATGGGAAGAGCTTTGGGAGATGGGAAGCTCTGAGGCTCTGGATGTCCTTAAGCAGAAGCCAGGTTTCTGGGCATATGCTGAGGGTTTTGTTGCCAGGGATTGGGTCGTCCTGCATGACCTCTGAGTTACCTTTCAGGCTCAGATAGAGTTTGAGTTACTAGAACACTTATTTACCTGTTTTCTGAAATTTTCTACACTCAGTAGATTTTTTAAATTGTAAAAGCAATACAAGTGCATGGTCTTTCCCTTTGAGTCTGTTGAGGTACTGGGCATTTTGGATCCTAAGTGGAGACTTGGTTTATATACCCTGAATAATGGGGCAAACTACCTCATGTATTACTGCATGAGGCATTTATGGACAGACATTTTCTTAATGTTCTTTAATGAGATCTCTTTAAAAGAATATCTTTTTCTTATTTTCAAGCAGAAATGATATTACAAAAAGCTAATAAAATATTGCCAAGTAGAGGTCTTGATTGAGTATGCTCCACTGAGTAGGTACAGATCATATGACATCAGCACACTAATTATTTGTATGCAAATGAATGTTAGAGATCTTGGAAAGAGTTGTTCTCTGAACTGGGTTAAACGTCCCCTAAGAGCTCATGTTTATACTCTTAATTTACTCAGAAACCTGTTGTTGCTCTTTCTTTAATAGATAGAGGAAAGGTAAAATATGCCAGCCATGATTGAGTTATCACAAATTTAGAAATGGCATGAATTGAATTATACTTTTCTGTGTTTATTTTATTGCCAGTCACTGATGTGACACACATTTGCTAAACAAGTTCTAATTTTCTTGGTAACTTTCCCTACAGAAAGCTTATTTTGCTAAATGAAAGATCTCTACCCATGCCATTTAATGAGGAATTATCTTTATGATTGTTGAGGTGACTTCCTGGCTCTTTGAAAAACATCACAAAAACAATAGCCCCAAATAATAGTAATTTTATACCTAGAAAATATTCTACTAGGAATAAGTTGCTGTGAACCATATAGAGGTGAACAATTTTGAAAAGTCAAGAATTTAGGAAAGTACATTCAGTCTTAATTGTGGTAGAATCAAATTTCATCTTCCGGATGCTTCCATAGGCCCCTTAAGATCTTTGCAAAGCCCTGGTCAGCTTTTGATTATTTTTTCATTGTACTGTGGCTATGACAAAGGTTGTCATTGGGGAAAGGATAAGTAGGTTGTGTTTTGCAATTCCTTCCTGTGGAAAAAAATTGATAGAACCTTCTAGTTGATTTTTTTAAAAAGGAAAGATGTTTAAATACTCTTGCCTTCCCTACCTCATTCTACACTTCTGGTTCTCATCTGCAAGAACTAGTGCACCAAGGGAGAGAGTACTCCAGCTGTGGTGTCCTAGACTTTGAATCCTGGGATGAGGGGCAGGGTGGGGTAGAAGATTCAAGAACAGAGGAATTATGGAGGGATGGAAGCTGGGAGGGAGGAAGAAAGAGTGAGAATCTAAAAATGAACCGAGGGAGGAGCCGAAGAGTCTTGGTCTTGAGCCAGATCATAGGCAGTTGGGTCAGGGTTAGAGGTAACAGTTGTAAGGAACAAGTCTAAGCCAGCCAAACCCTGGTTGAGCCATGGTGTCTGACCTTGTTGGGGGCCCCTCATTATCTTTCTTAATGCAACACATTGTTAAACTTCGGTCTGACCCCAGGGGGAGGCTGAGCAGCTCAGTAAGTAGGCCATTCCTTAAAAGCCTGAGTGTCTGTTCACTGACAACCCTGTGGATCTTTCTTTGTACCAGTAAATTACCCTATACAACCCACTGCCCAGACATTTTGTGTCTCACTTTTGGTGGGGATGATACAGTGTGCTGGGAAGAGCTCTCCATGGAGGTTTGTGGAAGAGGGGGCAAGAGGCTTGGGTTTTAGCTAGTGCTCTGCCACTAATTGGCCATGAAACATTAGGCAAGTTATCTAAATGTTTGGTGCCTCAGTTTCCCCATATATACAATGAGGATCAAGGAGGCACAGATGTATAGTTCATCTATCAGTTGTGAGTTCTAAAGCATAGAAAAGAATTCTGTGGCTTTGGCATTTGGCTTTTTTGACTTGAGAAAAGTAAATACACCCTAAGCACTATGTTTGAGTTGAACCTATGAAAACCCTGAGAGTCAAAACTAAACTATAAATAGTAAAATCCTTTCCCCAGCTTGTTTGTTAGAGCCAGGAGTGTTGAAGACAGTCAGCTTTTTAGCGTTTGTGGAAATGGCAGGAAGCAAATTGAATAGGGTTGAACAGTTGTGCTCCTTGACCTCTGAGATGCAATATCTTACATACCAGTACTAAACCAGAGGTTCACTGTGTTCCAGGGACTCTGATGGGGCTGATAGACCCCCTAGTGACGCACATACCACCAGCAAGCTGGATGACCTTCCTCCTTTGCCAAAATCACACATGGCTCATTTGCTGAGGGCTGCAGTAAAATTAAGTGCTGCTTCTTGCTTCTTCTGAACTGGCCACCCTGTTGGTCCTGCCAGTGTGAGACAAAAGATATAAGGGCTACCAGTGGACTTTAAAATTTTAATTTTAAAAATAACCCTTAATTATTAGAAATAGCCCTAATTATAGCTTACTATAGGCAGGCCACACATTTCTGAATAGTTGAACAAATGCGGAAATAAGTGAAGAGTTGGTAAGTGCTGGTGGATTCATTTGCATGCTTTCCCACACCCAAATGGTAATACTGCAACACCACAGTCTTCAGTCAAATTACGAGTACAACAAATTAACACAATTTGTTAATTTCCTTTTTAATTACACTGTGAACAGGAGTATTTCTGTATTTTGGCCTTTTTTTTTTTTTTTTTTTTGACACAAAGACTTCATCTTAAAAGCAGAAAGATTTTAATATAGCTAAATCTATATCTATAACAAATAAAGCTTGTTTCATTTTCCTTACCCAGCTGGCTAAGATTTATACATTAATTATTCAACCGATGCATCTTAAACATCCTAGTTAAAACACACACAGTTGGCCAGAAATTGTTAAACCTCCAGCATATTTTTGTTTGCCTGTAAGGAATAAATACTTAGAACTATAAATGGGTAAACTTAATCTTTCCATGTGGTGAGGTCAACAGAACTCATGGTGAACATACAAAGAATAGGGGACTAATTATTATTGAGATTCAGGTAAGTGATTTCTTAGGCATTTTAGCTGTCATGCTGTGGAATAATTGTAAACTCACCGGGAAGGAATTGCAAAACACAACCTACTTATCCTTTCCCCAATGGCTATATAGAATTTTTTTCTGTCCTGCAGTTTGTGCCAACTCTAATCATTAAAAGGAATGTTATTTTAAGTATTGCTTCCTCAATAACAGTGTTTGACAGAAACTCTACAGAATGGTGACTTTGCCCAGAGTGTGGCTTCAATATGCTAGTGCGATTTAGGCAATCAGAGCTATTGGTAATGGAATGCAGATCTCTGTAGCAATTTTATTTAAAGTTTTGCCTAAGTTAATATTACATCCAACTAATGTAACCATCTGTATCTGGCCCCGTCAGTGACAACATAAAACTGTTAAACACCATTTCATAGGCATTAAGTGCTTTGGCTTTGGTATAATTTTATGATCATGCCTTATTCTTATTGTAGTACTTCATTACTATCTTTTTTTTTTTTTTTGAGACGGAGTCTCTTTGTAGCCCAGGCTGGAGTGCAGTGGCGCGATCTCAGCTCACTGCAACCTCTGCCTCCCAGGTCCTGGTTCAAGCAATTCTCCTGCCTCAGCCTTCCGAGTAGCTGGGATTACAGGCACGTGCCACCATGCCCAGCTAATTTTTGTATTTTTAGTAGAGACGGGGTTTCACCATTTTGGCCAGACTGGTCTTGAACCCCTGACCTTGTGATCCGCCCACCTCAGCCTTCCAAAGTGCTGGGATTACAGGTGTGAGCCGCTGCGCCCAGCCACTATCCTTTAAGTATCAGTAACAGCAGCAGCAAATATTCTAGGCATAGCACAGAGACCAAGGTAATGGGTCTCCCAGCCTTGTGACTAAATTCTTCCTGCCTCTAGTCTTCATGTGGTCTGTTCCGTTGTCTAGGAATGCCCTTCAAACCTTGGTTTAAAGGCCTTTTCAGATAAGTCTCTCTTTTTCCCCCTAGTATTCTTGATCACTGTACCCATTTGTCTTCTCCATAGTATTTATCACAATTTAAAATTATACTTGTATTTTTTTTTAAATACTTGTCTCCCCAGCTAGAATGTAAGCTATACAAGAACAGAGACCACGCCTATATTTTATTATTTTTGAAATTTTTTATTTTTAATTGTAAATTAACAAATTGTTATAGTTATATATATTTATGGGATACAGAGTGATGTTATGATTTATGAAGACAATGTGGAATGATCAAATCAAGCTAATTAACATATCCACCACCTCAAATATTAACCCATGTATCCTCTTGCCTAGCAAAGTAAGTAAGGACTGTAAATATTTTTTGGGAGGGACTTTAAGTACTTCAATGAATAAATGAGGCAATGTGGTATAATTATAAGGAGGCAGGGGCCCTATATGCTGAGGACTTCCAAGTTACTCTTGTGGTTACATTTGACCTGCTCTTGGCCTGTGTGACTTTATACCAGTATGACGAAAGGCTTGCTGGATATTTCTACCCAATGACCCCAGACATCTCACAGTCAACATTCCAACCTATAATCTGTCTTCTTGCCTCTCAAATCTCTTTTTTCTCCCCAGTCATAACTTGGATAGTGTCACCATCATGTGTGCCATCTCCCCCTCCCTCCTCTGGAACATCAGTCAGCGCACAGTCCTGTCAGTTTGTTCTCTGGAATGTCTCTTGCATCTGTCCTTTTCTTTCTACCTCCATTGATGTGGCCTTGGTTCAGGTCCTCATTATCTTATTGCTATCTAGACTACTGCAAATGCTTCTTCCTCCTCCCTGCCTCCCTAATCTTATTCCCTAAAGACCACCTCCCTCCTTCCAAACAGGCAAATGCTGTTCTCTCTCTCTCTCTGCATCCAGAAGTCAGTAAGGGCTGCCAATGTGCAGAAGTAGCTGGAACCTTACTAAGAGATATTCAAAGATTGCAGAGACATATGATTTCTTCAAGATTAATTTCCTTTTTGTTTTTCTGCTATGAATCCAATGGAATAAGTTATTAAAATGCTTTAAGCTTCTGAACGAAAGCACGGAACCATGCCAGCAGGAACAACGTAAAGGTTTCCTTGATTTTCCTCTAGCATCTATCTGGTGGACAATGTGACCATGAATCTTCACTTAAATATGGAATTCTGAAATACCATAAAATCCCAGAGCATCAGGGCTGGCTGGGTAAATCAGTCTGAATCCTATGTCTGAGGCTGAGAGAAGGGAAGGGCTTTATTTAACATCACAGGGCGAGTTAGCTGCGGAAGTAGGACTCAGACCCAGTTCTCTGTATCACTCGAGTGATCTTGAAGCTTCATTTAGATGCATTGTTAAAACATTTGGCAGCTCTGTGACCCACCCCCCCAGATGACTGTGGCATGACTTCCTTCATCTGATCATTTTTTGCTTCTCTTAAGCCTGAGTGCTAATCAGTGTGATTAGAAAGAAAGGAACCCATTAGCTGGTTTGCTCCCCAAGTTGAATATTCTAAGTAAACCATACTTTTGTGGTTTTGTGTTTATTTTTATTTTTACCCTTCTCTTTACAATAATAAAAGACAGGAAAAATCCAGGGCATAATAAAGTGACATATGCTTCAGTGGTGATTTTCAAATGGGGCACCTTGGAGCACCAGGGCTTTCTTGGAGTTGCCTTGGGGCCTCATATATATCACTCATTGAGGTGTCAAGTGAATAGGGCCCTGGGCTGGCAACCCCCGTTTCAGCCAGACAGCTGTGTTTGTATCTGTTTTATATGGACTTACACTACTATTGGATCTAAATAGATGATTCTATGTTGTAAAAGTTTTAAAAATGACTGCACCTCAGGAATACATTAGCTGGTTTGCTCCCCAAGTTGAATATTCCAATTAAACAATATTTTTGTGGTTTTGTGTTTATTTTTATTTTAACCTTTCTCTTTACAATAATAAAAGACAGGAAAAAATCCAGGCTTGCTCATGTGGGTTTGGTAATTTGAATATAGATTGTCTGTGACTAGTTAGTGGACCAGTGCCTAAGACTGGGGTTTTATGGATTCTTGGCTATGTGGTAGTATGGGTGGATCAGGTCTACATAAAGGGTCCCAGCCCTCCTTCTCAGGCCAGGGCATATGAATGATTGCTTGGTAGGAGGTGTTATTGTTCAGTGTCTGATGCTGACTACCGACAGGCAAGGTGGAATGTATTCTTTCTAAGAGCCAGACATTGTAGTGGAGTAGTAAAACACCATATAAATGGCTGTGGAAGGGGCACTTGTGTTGAACATTGATGACATGTCATTGTGAAGGGTCTCAGAAGGTGGTGTTCCAGTTTCTGGCATGGGGGGTGATCGTGGGAGGGATATATAGGCTATGAAGCAGGGACAAATTGGACAAATGGTGTCTCCCACTTGACTTTCTTTGTTGCCCAGGGACAGCATACTTTTAATACTTCTCCTTGGCATGATGGAAGGTAAGGCCACTCCTAACTTTGGGGGCCTGGGGCAAGAGTGCAAAATACAGACTCACTGCAAAGTCCCACTCCTCTTCAACATTCTTGCTCTGTTCCTTCCCCTAAGAGGACTTCAACACATTATATTTGAGGAGCCTTGCTTCTCAAAGTGTGGACCCCAGTCTGCAGCATCAGCATTACCTGAGAGCTTATTAGAACTATGGACTCTCAGGCCCCACTCTAGGCCTGCTGACCAGAATCTGGATTTTAATAAGATACTATGTAATTCACATGCACATTAAAGTTTGAGAAACACTGCCATAGCCCACGTGTTCAAGCTCCATCACCACTGAGTGGAGGGGCAACAGCTGCCCTGTGGCCACCCCTCCGTCACCCTTCAGGCCTAGGGTTTAGTCTATCCTTAGGAAGACAGAACTAGGAAAGAGGATCACACAGGCTACAAAGGCAGGCCTGAGACAAATAGACATAGGCAGAGGATTTCAAGGTCATGGGTATCCTGAGGATAGCCTCTAAGAGGGAAGCATAGACTTGGGGTTGGCAAGGCCCCTTGGCCCTCTATACCCCTTGCCCTGTGAGGAGTGTGGCTGCAGCAGGGCCAGAGTAAGGCCCTGCCAACCATGGGGCCTAGGGCAGGATCTGGTTGTCCCAATCTAAGAGTGATACTATTGAAAGGTGTCCTAAATATTCAAGGGGATGGAGATTGAGTGAGAGTAATTCATAGCTCCTTGAATTCATACCTTTGCAGAGAACCTTGTATGTTGATGTGACCTGAAAGCTGCAGTGCTAAGGAGAGGACAACCTAAATCTAAAACTCAAGTGCTGGTGAAGACACACTTCACAAAGGAAAGACAACAAATGGCAGAATGATCATTTCTTCATGCACGAACTTGACAGATTGCAAAGCACTTTTCCATCCATTATCTCACTAGAACCACCCAACATCTCTGCAAGGTGGGCAGCTCCTTCATAGCTCCTGGCCAGCAGCCAGAGTCTTGGTGGCTCTTTGGAGTGTGAGGAAGTTACGGTGGTGGGACCATTACTGCTTTAAGAGGGAATCAGTGTGAACTGTTATAAGCAAAGTCTTTGGTTGCTAGAGACGTATTCATTGACTTATCTGTAGAAGGTGTACAGCGAAGGTGCCTCCTGTAGTGCCTAATAACAATTTGATTAGATCAGCTACTAGCCTCCATAGGAGACAGGTGGATGTGACTGTGGAGGGCTTTGAACAACTTCCTTCATACCTAAGAAACAGGCCACTTTTCTTTTTCTTTTTTTTTTTTTTTTTTTTTTTTGAGATGGAGTCTCGCTCTGTCGCCCAGGCTGGAGTGCAGTGGCCAGATCTCAGCTCACTGCAAGCTCCGCCTCCCGGGTTCACGCCATTCTCCTGGAAACAGGCCACTTTTCTTAAAGAATTGAGAGCAGTGTCTGGTGTGGTTGGGATGGCGTGGCTGTTGGAGGGGCAAAATATGCCATTTTGTGTCCAGCACCACCTGTATGATGCCATGGTTGGGGGACGGAGGCAAGTCTGAAATGAAGATGAACAGATTGCTGTCCCAGTTCTCACACCCCACCTCTTCCCTATAAAATGGGTCTAACAGTCCTTGTCCTGCCCACCTTGCAGAGATGTTGGGTGGCTCTAGTGAGATAATGGATGGAAAAGTGCTTTGTAACCTGTCAAGTCCGTGCATGAAGAAATGATGATCATTCTGCCATTTGTTGCCTCTCCTTTGTGAATGTGTCTTCACCTGCACTTGAGTTTTAGATTTAGGTTGCCCTCTCCTTAGCACTGCAGCTTTCAGGTCACAGCAACATATAAGGTTCTATGCAAAGCCATATCTACCCCTCTTCCTGACACTTGCCAGCGTCTTCCATGCAGATAGACTGCTGTGATTCTCATTTTTGAGTTCTACAGATTTGGGATGGAGATTTTATACTGGCAGATATTTCTGAAGAGACAAATAATTGCCTCTGGAAAGAGGCTTCTTTTCTCTTCCAAAAATTCATATCTGCTGGTTTAAATTGATGTGACTATTTTTTGGCTAGAACTCTGCAGCATTTCACTAACCAGTAATTATTCCTTTGGTGTTGCAGGAGTTTTCTGAGAGAAGGGAACTAAATCTAAGAGAGTGAATCCATCTGGTACATATGTTGAAGCTCTCTATGAGGCCACTGACACTGAAATGTTAAGGCTAGATTTCTATCAACTGCTATCATTTAGATATTGATACAATATGAGCTAGTACCCTGGGTCACTGAACCAAAGACTGAATTCCATTTCCTTATATGGCACTGGATTCCTGCACCAGTGGATTGATGATTCTTGGCAGAGTACGATGGTAAGATAGACCCTGCATTCCAGTCCTGTCACCCGATTGTCAGACTCTGGCTGTCCCAGCCCCAATCAGGAGTAGACACTAAAGGCCAGCAGCTGGCAAACTCAGTGTCTCCCAGTACCTGAAGCATTGGTAGGTAACTAAGCTTGACAGGATAGTAGAAGTACCTACACATAGTAGGTAATTAATTCTAATTCTAGATTAGTCTGATACCTTAAGTGTTAAGTGCCCCTGAGAAGAACCCCTGGGGCCCATGGAGACTTACTAATCTGCAGCTTTTTCTTTTTACACGATGGTGTAGGTGAAACCAGGATGTGTCCCAGGACTGCACTGGTGGCTGTCCTGCTTGGGTGGGGCTCTAGCATCCAGCCTAGCCATTGCTAAGTTTTTCCCTAGGTTGTTGGACTCTGTTTCTCCACCAAACTGCCAACTAACATTCAATTCAAATAAAACATCTTAGAAATACAGTGCTGCCACTGTATGCAAGGTGCAAGGTGGCAGCACCGTATTTCCAAGATTAGTATTGCCACTGTGCCAGGTCTTTTCTAGCCAGATTGTTCAGCTTGCATTTATCATGATTTTTTCATGTTTGTAACTTGGATAGCCAGTCAGCCCTCTTAGGGACAACTCTGGGGCTCTCCAAGTTCTGACTCTTCTTGATCTATGCTCATTCTTCTTTTTCTGCTCTTCTTACATTGAAGTCTTGGAAATCCCAACCATTGCTATAGAAGTTCTGTTGCAAAGAATGGAAAATAGCCTATGTTATTCCGTAGCCCAGTTACACATACATAGGGAGCTATGGACATCTCACTGTTCACTTTGAGTTGAACCTGAAATTCCTGCCTCTCCTCTTCAGGAAGCGTTAACCAAAGAAGCCACAGGGGAGTCACTCGTCTCCTATGAAATAAAATGCTATCAGATACCAAACAGCTGACTGTCCAGATGTTTCAGCAAAAATTGGCTGCTTTAGTTGTTTGAATTTTTTTTCTCTCTCCTCTGTAGTTCAGTATGAGAGGCCCTTCAGGGCAAGTTTTCATTGGGAGGAATTCGGAGATGCCATATGTCCTCAGTACATGGCAGAGGAGAAGCCAACAAAAGTATTACCGCCATTTTCCCAAAAAGCTATTAGGGAAGGTTATTGATTGTTTTCCACATACCTTCCACCTTCATCCCAGGGTATTGTGATAACTAAAAAGGTACTTTCATGTATCTCTTAAAAATGGTTTTCTCGTTTTTTATTTTCTTAATATTCACTGTGCCCAGGTCGCTTTACAGAGCTCCAAAGTGGTGCTCCTTTCTTTCTCCATAAGATTTGCCCTTGCCCTTCTGGCAAATGGACTTGAATTGCTACTGCTTCTGTCAGCTGGTGGCTATGATTACTTCAAGGTCTTTGGGTAGGCCAGACAAGTCCAATTACATAAATCATTATTGACTGCTGTCAACCCCCTGTCCCTCCCTCTTACACTTGTTTTTCTACCCCTACCTCCCTCTGCTTTCTATATAGGATTGGAGATGCCATTTTTTTCCTTCAGACTTTCAGGCTTTGGATAAAAATGGTGCCTAAAGGTACATGTCAGCAGACTTCTGGATGACCTTTACAGTAGAGTGGTATTTGGTCTGTACAATAACCCATTCTTTATCATTTATAGATTATCCACATTATACCTAATTTTAAAATTCTTGATGACATCTATTAGGCTTAAGCCCTTAAACCAGTTCACGAGGGTACAGGGGTATTATAGCATTAATGCCCTGTAGGTGAAGTGAATGTTGGTATTTGATCTTTTAGTTGGTACCTGGACCATCCTTCAGTGGGGCTTTCCCGCTTTCCTCTTTTCCCTTTTGTGTTGATGGATTAAGGTATATTTCATTTCTTCTTATTCTGTGTTAATTTCAACATAATCTTCACAGACCCATTAATTAAGAACGGTTGGCTATTTTCTCCTGCCACATTTCTAATTTCTCAATGCCCAGTTGACAAACAGAATCCTATCTAGAGCAAAGTCATTTGTTCCAGGCTCAGAACACATGGAGGGCCCAGAACCATACGTTGCACTTTTGTTTCAGAGTTAGAAGTCTTCCATTGGCTTTTCTTCTGGTCACACTAAAGTAGTATTTGCAGAAATGAAGTTTCTTTGGGTCTTGTTTTGTTTTTGTTTTTGAACATGGAATCTATGATCATCTCAGTTTAGTTCTTTGCCTTTTTGTTGTTGTTGTTCTTGAGCTCATATATGGGGTGTGTAGGCTTTTCGGCCATTTGAAGCATTGCAGGGAGTGGTATGTTTTAGCTGGTAGATATGTTAATATAAGAAATCAGCAAACGGTTTGTGGTGCCTTTTAAGATTTATTTAGCACATATTTTTCCTATGGGCTAGGTGCTGAGCTGGATGCTGGGGATGTACAGATGAGAAAGGCACAGCCCCTGTTTGCAGATTGTCTCACAGTCTAGTAGGAGAGAGAGAGAGACATCAACAGCTATCTCTAATACCTAACAATCTGGATAGAAAATTTCAGGTCAGGGCACTGGCATGAACAGAAATTGAGAACAGATAAATACATGGTTTGTTCAGGGAATCACTTATGTAGTAATATGGATATTGGCAGAAAATGACTAGAGACAAGATGGAAAGGTAGATTCAGGTCAGATTTTGAAGAGTTGAGACTTTCAGCTTTTAGAAGATTATGTTGGTATCCCTTGAACTCAAGGTGTTGGGTCCAAGGTAATGATTCTGTCTACATTCTTAGAACTTTTTTTGTAGAGTAGCAGGAGGTAGAAGAAAAAGTTATTGAAGCTGAAATAGTGATCCTTAGCCTTAGGGACAGTGTGTGTCAGAGGTTAGAGCATCCAGCATGGCTGGTGGCCAGAGCTTTGCATCAGTCTGAAATGTACGTGATGTATATTTAGCTTAGGGAAGAGAGAGAAGATTTGATTTTTTGAGGAAGGCTTGGGAAGGAGGGATAGAAGAGCTGGATAGTTTTGCTGCTCCCCAGCCCGAAATTTATAGTTTGATTTCATTATTGCCTTGAAATATTGTGATGTCCTAGAACACACAGCCATTCATATTTAAAAGTAAGCATGGCTACCTCACATCTGATTCGGATATAAAGGACTCATTTGGCTTATTTATATGATTTCAATTCACAAGCAGCCATAATCAAGTGCTTACTAGGCTTGTAAGAGTAGCCAGAGGTCAGACCATTTAGGAACACATTGGGGATGATAGGAGCTATTGGTTACAGTGCACCCTCATCCAGGCACATGAATCATTACCCTCCGGCCCATAGCCACAAGCACTATCCTTGTCCCTGACCCACCATCTTCCAAATGCACACCGTGATTATAACAGGGAGCATGGTTGGATTGATGTGGCAGTCCACATGGAAACATAGATTTTGCCAGAGGTCCTCTTTCCTGATGTTGTTTCACCTTCACCATGGGCTGTCATTCATATTGCTTCATATCTATGTTGCTTCATATCTATGTTGCTTTGCTGTGAGATACATGGGTCTTTCATAGACTGCTCTTCCTCTTTTGCTATTAGGGTGTAAAAGGTATTGCTCCTTTAAAAAAGTACAGCAGGGCCAGGTGCTGTGGCTCACACCTGTAATCCCAGCACTTTGGGAGGCCAAGGGGGGCAGATTACCTGAGGTCAGGAGTTCAAGACCAGCCTGGCCAACATGGTGAAACCCCATCTCTACTAAAAATACAAAAAATCAGCTGGGCGTGGTGGCAGGGGCCTGTAATCCCAGCTACTCGGGAGGCTGAGACAGGAGAATCGCTTGAACCCGGGAGGCAGAGGCTGCAGTGAGCTGAGATCATGCCATTGCACTCCAGCCTGGGCAACAAGAGTGAAACTCTGTCTTAAAAAAAAAAATAGTACAGCATAAATCCTTCCAAACATGAATAGAGAAACTCTCTAAGGAAGAAAAATCTCTTGATGGAGGTACCAGGGTCTACTTGGGCAGGTGTTCTATTATGACATACCTGTCTTTTTTTCTGCTTAGCCCTTGGAGAAATGTGTGTTTTCTTGGATTCAATGTGATTTTTTAAAATAATACAATCTCCGAGTCCTTCTCACAAACTGTTTCTAAAGTATCTCTAATTACTTAGTATAAAAACTGTCTTGATTTATCCATTTCTACTGTTTTTAGCGTTGTTGTTTAGGGAATGATGATCCTTGAGGATAAAGTTCTACAAAGTATCTAGAGTTAATGTTTAATCTAAAGGAACCTGTCTTAAGGGCCAAGAGATCATTGAGTTCCTCTGTTAAAAACAGTGAAGGCGGCCAGGTGCGGTGGCTCAAGCCTGTAATCCCAGCACTTTGGGAGGCCGAGACGGGCGGATCACGAGATCAGGAGATCGAGACCATCCTGGCGAACACGGTGACCCCGTCTCTACTAAAAAATACAAAAAAACTAGCCGGGCGAGGTGGCGGGCGCCTGTAATCCCAGCCACTCGGGAGGCTGAGGCAGGAGAATGGCGTGAACCCAGGAGGCGGAGCTTGCAGTGAGCTGAGATCCGGCCACTGCACTCCAGCCTGGGCGACAGAGCGAGACTCCTTCTCAAAAAAAAAAAAAAAAAAAAAAAAAAAAAAACAGTGAAGGCTAGACCCTGTTTTCTCCATTAGGAATCCTGAGCATTGGTGAGGAAATTCATACTACAGCCTTGCTGCTACCAATATCTTATTCCTTATACTGGATCTCCAGTAAAATGTGCATATATATATGGGTTTAAAGTTATTTTTATCAATGCAATAATATGAATAATTTTTGTAATCAGGCTTATAATAACATCAACAAAAACAATCAGTCCAGTACTGCTTCCTCCCAATCCTGCTCCTCTTGCTTTTGGTACTTACCTTCATATTTTATATAATATGCTTATGCTGCCATTACTTGCTTCTTTATTTTAGATATTGTGTGTTTACTTCCTGTGATGATAGATGAGAGGCTGGCTGTCTCATAGTCCCTATCAGTCAGGCATGGCTGGTCTGTGCTGCATAACAAGACATTCCTAGTTACCAGGGGCTTTACAGAACAGAAGTTTATTTCTTGTTCATGCTACACATTCAACGTAAGTGGGCAGGGAGCCTCCAGCTCATGTTGGTCACTGAAGGACGGACATGGGCTGATGGAGGCTCCATCTCAACACCTGATTCTGTGATCTACAAAATGGGCAAATAAAGAGGTAATTTCCTGCTGCCTCTCAAAACTTCTTCCCAGGTATGATATAAATTAGTTTTATTCACATTTTATTGGTCAAAGCAAGCCACATGACTATACTTAATCTGAAAAGAGGCCTAGAAGTACAACCCTATCATGTGCTTGGGAAGAGATGCTCTGGAATATTTGTGAACAGCCCTAATGACGACCATATAGCCCCTCCATTTTCTTCCCCCATTACGCCGACATAAACAAATCATGAATTTTTTCAAAATTGGTATTCAATGTTTGTTATTATAGCTTTGCATTTATGTCCAGTGCCAAGCCAAGCAATGCATTATGCTTTCATTTCCTTTTTTGAATAATATTTTATTTTCCCCAGAGTCAATAATTGCCTAATTTCTTATTTGCTTAGTTTTCTTTTTATTTATTGCTTATTTTCTGCACAGCATTCATCAGATTTATTAAGTAGTCCTCAGTGTTATTTTTTGAATACTGAAATATATCAGTAACCTACCAATTTTATTTTTTCCTGGAGTCTTCCAGCCTCCTGCTTCAGTCTTGGCTCTCTAGGCCTGCTGTACAGGAATCATCCTCCCTTTGCCAGTTTCCTGTATTAGGACCCTAGTTTTTGGGTCTTCTGTCTCCTCTTTAAAAATTATTTGCTTACTTGTTTTGCTGGAGCACGTGCTTTAATAGCTTCGTAAGTAAAGGTATATGAGGATTGTAGGGTTTTAGTCAGCGTTTTAGTAGGTTATACCATGGTTGCAAATGATTCCAAAATCCCAACGGCTTATACAAGATTTCTTTCTTACTGGTATCCTATGTCTTTCATGGGTTAGCAGTAGTTCTAGCTAGGTCTTTTTTACTCTGGCACCTAGGTTGAGGGAGCAGCCCCTCTCTAGGAGAAGCAGTTCTCAAGGCAGAGGAAAAATAGCACTGATTGAATCAGTGTTGACTCTCAAAGCTGCTGCTCAGAAGTGGTACACATCACTTCTGTTCACATGTCATTGGAAAATCAAGTCTTATGGCCAAGCTTGACGTCAATAAGCATGGAAGATAAAAATAATCCTTCCACAGGTAAAATTATACTTTTTTGCCAAAGGAAATAAGTAGCTGTGTTGCATATAAAATTATGAATTGTTTTTCACAGAATTTTGAAGGCATTGCTCCGTTGTCTCCTCGTTTTCGTGTTGTTATTTAAAAGGCTGATGCCAATCTAGTCCTGGTATAAGAGTCTTCTGTATAAGCGTTGTATTTTCCCTTGCTCTGAAGCCTTTTAGGTTCTTTTTTTTAGCCCTTACAATTCAGACATATTTTGAGTGTGACTTGGTATAGATCTTTATGCATTCATTTTACTGATCCTTCCTTAGGAGCTTTAAATGTGGAAATTTATGTCTTTATTTTTCTTATGTTATGACTTTGATAATTTTCTCCCCTTCGTTTTTTCTTTCTGAAATTTCAATTATTTGGGTATTAGACCTCCCATGTTGTTCCTCTACTTTTCTTATCTTTTCCTCTCTTGGTCTTTATTTTCTTCTTTTTGGGAGATTTTCTTATTTTAATCCTTTTACTTTTTTGCAGTTTGATTATCATATTTTCAGTGTCCTTAAATTCCTTTGTTTTCTGTTGCTTCCTTTTTGTAGTATCCTGTTTATGCTTATGGATATAAATTTTTCTCTTATCTCTGAGGATTTTAATTATAGTTTTAAGTTTTCTTCTGTTATTGTATCATGTCTGTTTTCTCTGTTTGTTTTGACTTCTCTCATGTTGGATGAGTTCTTCAAATGTTTTGTGATCCTTGGCTGTCTATTCATATTGAAGAGTGGAACTCTCTTGTTCCCTGGGGGCAAAGGGGGAAGATAAAATAGTTAACCTGGGTAGCCGCATGCTGAAAAGTATATATGGGAGCCTGCTGCTCCATATACAGAGTTTTAATTCCTATTTTCCCGTGTCTTATCCCAATTTCTGTGGTACTTGGTATTTCTAAACCCTTAAGCCTTCCCAGGATTCACTGGGGACTAATTGTTTCACTTTTCATTGGCGTGTGTTTCTACAAGCACTTATGTTCTAACTTGATTTTCCTCTACTCTCTGAAATAAATATGCATTCTTCCACTCATTTCCTGTCTTCGAAACATTTATGAACAATTCTTGTCCACTAATGTCTCCTTCCCTGTTTTCTTAGTCTGTGTGGACTTACACCTCTTTCTCTCTGTCTTTCTCTTCTCTCTCTCTCTCTCTCTCTCTGTCTCTCACACACACACACACACATGCACACACACACACTGTTTTTATTTGTATTGTTTTAATTCTGTTAATGAGACTTTGGGAGGGAGAGAGAGAATCATGTATCATCGGTCTGCCATGTTTAACCAGAAGTCAAGCTATGATAGCATTTTTAAAATGTAGTTTTCTTTACGTCATGCTAAACTGAGCATGGCCTTAAAATCTACCCCTGGTCTTTGAAATAAAAATAGCATTATACTTGGATAGATGACGTGCTTTCACCACCAAATTTTAAAGACAAAACTTGAATGTTGATGGAAATTAAAATGTGTTTAGTGCTTTCTGATACTATGCATGGTAAATAAATAAATGAATGAATCAGTGAAAAGCAAGGAAAGTCACTATAATGGATACTCTTGAATTTCCCACTCCAGCTACACTCTCTACCCTTCCTGACCCTGCTCTGGGCCCCTGGAGACTGACTGCTATGGGCTGCATCAACCAGGCTCCCTTGTCCTCTGGCTTCCAGTTAGGTTTGACAATGAGAGGTATCAGTGGGGGAGGGAGAAAGGATCAGAGGGTTGAGAGGAAAGCCAGATCTTGGTGTTTACTTCTCCAGCTTCTTCTCTGTCAGGTCGCATTTGGCAGTGGCTGTGTTCCACTATTTCATGCCACACCTTCTGTTGGGTTGTCCCTCTCTGACAGCCTCAGCTTTGACCAGGTTCTGGTAACCATTACTCTCCTTCCCACTTCAAGTCTAGAGATGGTAGTGGTTTCTTCCTGCTACTGATCCAGGACCAATGCACTATACCTTATAGGTTCCCTTAACCCTGCCTCTACCTTCAGTTACACCTTTTGAATGTTCTCTGTTTCCTGCCAAGACCCTGCTTGATACAAATGTTATAGTAGCACTATCTCATTATCATCCATGTATTCTTGAACAACATACTCCACATCATGGGCCTCAGTTTCCATATCTGAAAAGTACTAAGGTGGCAATAGGTGGTCTGATCTGTCATGTAAGAACCCCTTCCTGTTCTGACATCTCTGGTTTTATATGATGCAGCAGTGGTCAATAGCCAGTTCTAGCTCTAGTTCTCTTGTATAGACTTTGTGGACCATTGTGGATAATTCTGAGTAGTGGATAATCACAAAACAATATTTTCCTGTCTTTGGGAGGCAGTTTGCTGGAGCAAAAGGATTATAGGCTTTGGAGTCAGACCAGGGTTCAAATTCAAGTGTTACTACTTTTTTACTATATGACCTTTAATCCATTACTAAACCTCTCTAAGTCTCACATTCTTCATCTTAAGATTAAGGTATTTGATGGACACTGCTACTTACCTATCCTAGCCATTTTCTTCTCCCTTGCTAAAAGAATGCTATTTCCCATTATATAAGTAGCTGAACATTTAGTTGGATGTTTTGATACATGCAGTTTGCATAGACATAACTAGTATTTACTACCATCTGATTCTCTCCTTCTGGAAGCATGAAAGACTAATTTTCAAGCTTCCTGTAGTTAGGACCATAGGGACCATATGGTTAGGTCTGGCCAATGAGCTGTGAGGGAAAATTACCTGTGACACTTTGGAGCTGAAGTAGAAAAAAGCAAGTGTGCAATCTCCATGTGCTGTCTTACCCCTGCTGAGGTAACAGGGAACAATCTCCATGGTGGAACCGCCATCAATAAAGGGTCCTTAAGTGACTATATGGAACACAGACACTCATAAACTTGTAATCAACATGTAGCATGAGTGAGAAGTAAACCATTGTTGTGTTAGGCCATTGGGGTTTTGTGGTTGATTTGTCAGCTAATCCACAGCTGAAAAGCATCCCTACAGGTACAGGACATTATCTTTCTTGTAGGGTTGTATGGATCTGACTTTCTAGATTTGATTCCTAGCTCTGTTATCTACTAACTTGTACGTCCTTGGTCAAGTTACTTAACTGTTCTGTGCCTTCGTTTCCTCATCTGTAGAATGAGGTTAATAATACCTTTTTCCTCATGAGGTCAGTGTGAGTACTAAGGAAATCAATATACAGGAAGCACTTAAAACAAGGCCTGGCAGGTAGCAAGTGCTATGCAGCATTTTATGTCAGAGATCATGTATTTCAGAGTGTCAGATACAGTGTCTGGCTCTCACCAACAACTTAATCCTTTATTACCTTTATTGCTGTCATAAGGGTTAAAATGATCCATGTAAAGTCTTCACATATGGTGGTCACTTAACACAATGTCACTATTATTTGATGACTGATTTTTGTACTTAATTTTAGATATATGCCCCTCATTTTTTAGTTCTCTTAATCATTGCCCTCTAAGATTTCCTTTACAACATGGGAGGTAGTTAAGCGTGTGGCTTTCCAAGAGTAGTTTTGAATGCAAAGTTAAGAAGATGTTGAAATGGCAGCAAAGCCTTAATTTAACAGGGAAGGCATTCATCAAAAGTATTGTTATCCATAAGTTTGAAACCAAGGCGATCCACAGAGAAGCTACATTTGTAAAACTGAGCCTTGGATAATGAGTATTTCATTATATTTGCCATTTAGAGCCCTTACACACTGTCCATGCTGTTCATTTTGCAGATGAGAAGACTTAAGCCTAGAGAAGGGAAAGGAATAGTCTAGGATGACATAGTCAGTTAACAGCATAAGCGGAACTAGAGCCCAAGTACACTGCTTCTTGATTTGTATCTACATTTTGCATCTGTAAAGCTATACAATATTGCCTTTTAGTACTTGAATAAGAAAGTCATTGGCTTTTTCATCTCAAAATTCTCAAAAGCTTAGCAGAAACTCAGAGATGTGGTTTCGGAGGAACCAGAGGAATTCAAGTGAACAGTGTAAGGTAGAAAAAGCCAGGTTTGGTCTTGTAACATTTGTGCCATTTGAAAGCTGTTGTCAAACAACTGCAACCCTAGACTCAATGTGAAAATTAAAAGTAAGTTTGCTTTTATGCGCTGTCCTTTGCAGAGCCCATCATCCATTTTGTTGGTGCTGTTTTGCTCATGTCTTTGAATACATCAAAAGTGGCTTGATTTTCTCTTTGCTGCCTATTCACTGGCTGCAAGAGTGTCCTGTCCATTCCAGATTTTGGATGGACTGCCCAGAATCACCACAGACTTTGCTTCTTAGCCAGCTAGAGGAAGGCAGAAATGAAAGAGCCCTGCCAGTGTGTTTCCTTTCTGTAAGTCTCCTTGGACACAAACACAGGAGCAGAGTTTCTATGGAGGAGCTGGTCTCCCCATTTTTGATTTTGCTGAGGCAGGTAGTTGAACTCTTTGAGGAAGTCTGGGTTTTCTCTGTCTTGGGAAATTACTGATAACATCAGAGCCAGAAGGAGGTGAGTAAAGTGGAAAAGAAAATTCATAAGAGTCGTGCCAAGATTCAGATTTCCAACCCCACCCAATTCTTCCCCGGCTCTCCTTTCAGCTGCAACTTGCTTCCCAGGAAGCAACAAACAATAGGCTACTGATTGAATTTAGGTCTGAACTTCATACAATTAAAGGTGAGGCAAGTAAAACATAGTTACATTTAGAATCAAAGTCTCTGTGTTTCCATCAGGAGGCACAGTCTGTATGTATACTTTAGAAAGTGGGTCTGGTTCTGAAGCCAAACTTGAAAGCCCATTCATTTTGGTAATTATTTTCTTTTTTAAAGCAAGAATAATCTTTATTCCGTGGAAACTAATTTATAAAATTGTTATCAATAAGATGAAAAGATTCATGGTAATTATTTTCTTGTTCATAGTTTCTTGCTGGCCTTTTTTTGGGAATTAATCACTTCCAGGAAAGTGCAGAGATCTTACGTGAAGAGAAGGAAAAGCATATAATTGTAGCTGGACTGGGTCTAGATCATGAGAGCTGGAATATCCTGAGATCTGGGACAAAGGGACAGCCATTGGGCAGCTGTACTTTATGGTAGGCAACATAGCACGAAGATTCAGTTGTTTCTTTTTTACCCCTTCCAGGACAATGTAAATGTCTACTGTGGTTAGTTTCCCAGAGTAGGTACCATGTTATTTAAAAAACTCTACTCATTGTATATGAAGTTGTATCAACATGTAACAACTGCCACTTGGAAGTCATCTTTATCTTTCCCTGATACCCGTTTTTCGTATCCTCCTCTCTAGTACTCATTCCTTCAGTCAGTGAATTTATGCTGCAAGCTGACTACATGCCAAGCACAATACCAGCACCATTGATATAATGGTGACTAAGACAGTGTTCTGCTTGCTTATTGCTATGTGATAAACCACCCTCAAAACTTAGTTGCTTAATGTAAAAATGATTTCACTGTAAAAACCATTTTACTATAGCTCACAATTCAGACATTCAGGCTGGGCTCATCTTGGTGATTCTTTTGATCAACATGGATTACTCAGTGGCATTCAGATGGTAAATGCACCGGTATGGTAACCGCCTTTCTGCATCTCCCCTCTCCAGTTTCACTCACATGTTTGTCTGGTGCTTTGGCAAGGATGGCAGGAAGGCTAGGCTCAGCTGACCCCATCAACCAGAGAACCTACACATGACCTCACCAGCATGGTAACCTCAGGGTGGTTGGACTTCTTACATGTCATGTCAGGGCCCCAGGGCTAGTGTTCCAGCGATCCAAGTGGAAAATGCACAACCTTTTATGACTCAGCCTCTGGAGTCCCAAAATATCACTTCCGCTGCATTCTCTTGGTCAAGCAAGTCACTGAGGACCAACCCAGATTCAAAGGGAAGGTAATTAGATTCTGCCTCTCAATGAAAGAAATAGCAGAGACTTGATGGACGACTTTAACATGTCACAGACAGCCAGAGCTGCTTGATGAGATTATATGACAGTGGAACAAGAAGCAGACTGGTCAGCAAATAGTCCAGGGGCAGAGGCTACCTTGAAGAAGTGACTAGAAAGCCTATTGAGTGGTATAGTGAATACTGTTTGAGGATTAAGCTGCTGAGAGTTTGAGGTTGCTACCTTGTGCTTTCTTGGATGATTCCTGTGATGCCCCCCACCTCCTGCTCAGCATTACATATCATACTAGAACAGCAACCAACTCTGCTGGCAAACACACATGCACAGGGCACGGTGCATAGTCTTGTCTCTACACACAGCTGCTGCTTTCATTCTGATTGGTTAAAATCTAATTGTTTGAATGAATTCAGGGGTTGCTAAGTGATTAGTACTTATTTAGGCTAGTTCAGTCAGAACTGGCAATTGGCGTTGTTGTTCCATCTGCTGAGACGGTTCCCTCTCTTCTTCCTCTTGCTAACGCTACCCATTCTTTTGAATTCAGTATGAGGAGCCCCTTCTTTCTGGAAAAAAAAATGTTTGACCACCCTTATCCCAATTTAATTTAGATGCCTTCCTGTGGACTTCCCAGCACCACCCAAAAAATGTACTGTTAATCCAGCAGACATATTTGCAACGGGAATGTCAGCTATTGACCAGGTTCTTGCTGAGAGAGCTACAGATACTGGGGTGATTCAGAATGATACAGTTGCTCCCTGCACAAGTAAATCTCCCAGTCTGGTGGTGAAGGCAGATATCAAATGAATTGTTACAAATGTATTGAATGTTCCTAAAAATGCCTGACTCAGGGTCACATGGGTAGTGATTCTGAGCCTAATTTTCTCATCTGCAAAAATGGGGATAAAAATCATGACATCATAGGGTTATTTTAAGTGTAGTACCTACCATGTAATTGCTGAGAAAGTGGTAGTTCCCTCCCATATCCCATTTCAATGTATTGACTTTTGTATTCAAAGAAGACATTGTTGATTACTTTCTCTCCAGTATATTATTTACTTTAGGGTACTTTTCCTAGATGGGGATAGTGGCTTGCTTCCAGGGCTGGCCTTAACCACACCGTTATCAGAGCTTCTGGACTCCAATGACATGGTTACCTGGCTCACTCACTTGGAGAATACGGGTCCCATGGCTTCTGGCACAATGACTTCACTATAGCTGCAGTTCTACCCTTTCCTTCCAACTGTGGCTCAGTGCCAGGATAGAAGGAAAATGCAAAAGAGTTTGGCAATATTTCAGAGAGAAGACTTTTAGCAGAAGTCATAGTTTTGCTGTCCTGGGCAGTGCTATGAAGGCACTTTCCCACACACTCCTCTGGATCCTACCTTCATCTGCCACCTTTACTCCTGTTTCGTTCTTCTCAGAGGATACAGTAGTATATTTGGGTGGCATGTGACATTACAGTATCTCTTATTTTGACCTCCCATAGCATTTAAGCATTTATTGTCTGTAAATTTTGTATAAGTTTTTCTCTCTGAATTTCATGTATGATTAAAGCATGCTAGTCATAAATCATTCAAGATAACACTAAACTCTTCAATAGCAAGGGTTATGAATGAATAGCTCAGGGCCTGAACACAACCTGAGAACTGCTATTTTAGGGCATAGGATGAAAAGAGAAGTCAATGAAGAAAACTGAGTAGAAGTGAGAGAAACAGGAGGAAAAACAGCAAAATGGAGTGTTAAAGAACCCTGATGAGGAGAGTTTAGGAGAGACGGACAACAGGATGTAAGCTTCAGGATATTTTGGAGGGTTTTGGGCACATTTCATTTACAGGGTCATGGGGTAGTGAAGTTGGAATCCAGCACTGTTCTCATCAGTGTCAAGAAGGGCAGGACCAGCTTTCTCTTTATGTAAACCCTCAAACTTTAATGGGCACTGGAATCCACAATCCTGGGCCTTACCTACAGAGATCCTGTTTCAGTACGTAGGACCTGGAACTCTGTATTTTAACAGACATCACAGGTGATCATGATGCTGGTGGTCCCAAAAGAAACATGGGTCTCTGGTTAACAAAGTAGTCCAAGGTTGTAATGGTAGTTTGACAGCCCTATCAGGTCTTGTGATCAACTAAAGTCACAAAGTCACAAAGTTAAAATGATGGAAGGGCCCTTAGAGGGATGATCTACCAGTGCAACTCAATAGGGGCACTGTATTTGTTCTCACACTGCTATAAAGGCATACCTGAGATTGTGTGATTTATAAAGAAATGTTTAATCGGTTCACAGTTCTGCAGGCTGTACAGGCTTCTGCTTCTAGGCAGGCCTCATGAAACTTACAATCATGGCAGAAGGTGAAGGAGAAGCAAGCACATCTTCACATGGCCAGCAAGAGTTGGACGAGGTGCAACACACATTTAAACAAACAGTGCTAGGAGGATGTTGCTAACCCGTTACAAACTACCCCCCATGATCCAGTCACCTCCCACCAGGCCCTTCCGGTAACACTGGGGATTACAATTCAACATGAGATTTGGGTGGGAGCACAGAGCCAAACCATATCAGGCACTATTGGAATTTTAGGGGGCACCATGCTTCCTTGCAGGGGACTGTTTGTCCTGTGCAATGCAAGACGTGTAGTACACTTTGTTCCCACCAACTAGACTCCAGTAGCACCCCTCAGTCATTCTGATGACCAACAAAATCCCCACCCCATATATTTCCTCATTCCTCCTAAGGGGGTAGTACCATCCCCACTGAGAACCACTGCCAGTATAATCCCTTCATTTTATTTGGGAGGGAAATGGGTCTCAAAGAGCAGGGGAGGGAATTCTTCAAAGTCTGTCAGTGAGCTCTTTTTGAAGTAAGATACTCTGAAGTCTGTTATTCTTCATTTTGTATTTCTGTAACTAAGTTTGGGAACCTAAATGCAGGCTTGCTGCCCAGTTAGGTGGTTAACCTTATTAGAAAAGATAGAGACCATCATCTTACTAGGTCCCTGTTGTCTCTGACAGTATCAAGTATTGTGCTGGCTACACACAGGCACCTCCCAGATACTCACTGAACTGAATTGAACCACAAAACTCTGTGGAGTTCCTTGAAGATGAACAAGATTCAGAACCCTCCTAGGCAGTAAGTCTTTCAGGAGGGACCGAATTGTTTGTTTAGACTGCACTTTGAAGAGAAACACTTTAGCTCATTAGCATATTCTTAGTACATCAAGAACATTCATCTGGACCCCGAGCCATGCTAGAGTGTACATGCCAGGAGGGCAGGGAATGTTGCCTTTCTTCATTGTTTATCTTCAACTCCTAGACTGGTGCCTGGTACATAGGGAGATACTCAGTAAATATTTATGTATGAAGAAATGGCTCCATCTTACAATAAAAGATTGTTTACTTTCTTCAGACAAGTATGAAATAAGCAAGTCTTTGCAAGGATTATTATATCCTTGGAGAAAAGTAAAAAGTAAATATGAGTTAGAAGAATATGAGTACATTGTATTTGCAAAGATTTCTAAAATTCAAAGGCCTTTCTCATCTATTAAGGAAAAGGTAGAGAAATGTGCCCTTTTTGAACCTACAGTGACAGATGCTGATGGCTAGACTAATGTCCGCAGAGAGAGGCTGCTGGTGCTGTTGCTCAGCGCACCATCCCTTCCTCTGACCTGTTCAGCACTGTCAAGAGTGACATGAAGAGACCACTGATGGCCTGTGAGGAGATTCACAGATGGGGGAGCTGGGCAGCTAAGTGAAGGCATTGGCTCACACAGTCATTGGCTGTCAGAAAGTAACAGTAAATCAAACCCAAGAGGAAGAAATGTAACAGTTAGGGAAATATGGATTTGAAACCCCAATGAACCACGCAAGAGTGATCTGCTTTAACAGCACCAGGTAGGAAAAAGCCTTCAGGATTTCAACTGATAGAAAGACCAACAGTACCTAACAGGTTGATTTTGCTGCTCCAAAGGACGGATGTGACCTCAAACCACCTTATTGAAGGCTGTTGCCTAGATTACAAGAAGCAGTGGTCCATACCTGCACACACCTGTTCTGTTTACTTCTTACTTGTGTTCCTGTCATACAAGGCACCTAGACAAACGAGAGTCCATTCAGAAAGTTACCAGGATGTGGATGACTTTGTAACCTGGTTGTATAGAGAACAGTGGAAATAACTGGAGATAATTTACTTTAATATTATGAGAGGAGTCTGGGGACTATTGTAGCAACTCGCAAAGATTTGAAGGGTTGACATGTAGGGCAAAGAACAGTCTGGTTCTGTAATCTCCTGAGAACAGAATCAGCACTAATGGATTGAAATGCCTGCAAGTCAGATTATTGGGTCAACACAAGGGAAAACTTTCTAATGACTATGCCATCCAAGACTTCAGTGGGCTAGTTCATTTAGTAGTGAGTTCCTTGTCACTGGAAGAGTTCAAGTAGTGAACTGATCACTTACCTGGCAGGGAAGCCGTAAAGGGGGCTTAAACGTCTGATGAGATTGAACTTAATGACTTTTAAAATCTCATTCAAGCCTGCACACAAGCCTGTTCAAGTTTGGGTTTTGCATTTTCAAGGTGATAAGTGAATCTGATTCAATGTATATGAATATTATGTCTGTCACCAAGGTAAGGTAGAGTTATCATTTGGGACATAAGTGACCATCACTCTTTAAATGCCTATCAGTGTATAGGTTTTAGAAAATTTCATCAAACCTCTTGCAAGAACATATGCTTAATGTGCACTAAGAAACCTGATTATCAAAGCAGTCCCTCTACCAAGAAAGCCCCCTGCCCTTCCTAGCTCACCTTCTACCCAGCCAGGTATTTTCATTTATATCTGTGGGTATCTAAATCAGGTTTGCTCAGGACTAATTCACAGCAAGGTGAGAAGCAAACTAATACAGGTACCTGTGATTTGGACAGCACTGCTCTCAGGGTCAGGGTCAAGATCAAGGGCCTTACTTTGTTCTCTGGCCTGTCTTGTTTGCTTAGGTCAGGACAGTCTTGCTTATTTTCTGGCTGTTGAGCATCTTGTGCTGTTCCTTCAACATTTTCACTATTCACAGTTGCTAACTTGTCTTCTTTCGATAGGTTCTTTTTTTTGTTAAGACCTACATGATAAAAATGCAAATAAAACAGAAGTATATTCAGTGAAATGTAAGCCTCGCCTGTCCTAACTAATCCTATGTTCCTTAATTCCCTCCTCCAGAGGCAACTGCTATGACTACCTTCTTTCAGGTTCTTCCGTAGTGAGTCTGTGCAAACATAAACACTATGTAGATATTTGTATGGTCTTAAAGCCTCCCATCTGGCTCTGCCCACCAGTTTGTGTGATCTTTTGCTCATCTTCAGCTCCTGCAATAGCTCATTTATTTGGAGCCAACCCTGTCTGCTAACCTGTCTTGGCTTCACTATTTTCTACTGCTCACCTGCTCTCATACTGCCACTCTGACTTGGTAAGACCTTAATCTGGGACAGGAAGAAGTAGAAATCATCATTTAGGAAGAGTAAAGCATTTCTAGTTTCTATTTCCATTCCATATTTTCTAGCCCTGTAAAATTAAATTATGCCTGTTCATCTGCTACTGACTCACTATATTCCACAAGCAAGCAATTTGCATTTTTCTTCACAGCAGCATCTTTCTCCTCAGGATGCTGTGGCAACCAATGTTTTAAGATTCTAAGAAAAAATCATAATAATAAAACCTTTCCATCCTAGGCATCTAAAAATTGAATTGTGACCAAAGCATAAAGAAATATTATTAAAGAAGCTAAACAGTTTACAAACTCAGCAATGCCATGTTGAAGATTAAACCCTGTAGGTTGGGAATTCATTTAGGGCACATTCGCATTCTGTGTTTTTAGACGTGGCTGCATGCACAAGTCACCTAACACATCACCACAGAATGCAATATGTCAAAGTATTTAGAATGTGAGAGCATCACGCAGATAACGGAGCAGTTTTTATCTGGGAAGGTGAGAAAAGGGAGTGAGGGAGTAAATTGGCCCATAGAATTCTAGAGTTTGAAGGGGCCTCAAAGATGAGCTAGTAGTGTAGGCTAAGTACCTTTGGCTGCATCGCTACCAAGTGGTTGTCTAGCTTATGCTTTGAGTACCTCCACTGACAGCATGCTCTCTGTATCTCAAGGCAGCTTATTTCATCAGGCTGCCCTATTAGAAATCTTTTCTTTAGGCCATACCAAAATCTATCAACTAGTATTTTCTACTGCTTGTTCCTAGATTAAACTTCTTGGGGCCACACGGCCACACTAAATTCTTTGTAAGTATGAAAGCTCTTTATATATGTAAAAATAGTTTTCACGTACTACTGTCTAGAGTAAGCATTTAAAATTCCTTCAGTGGTCATCAGATGACATTGTTTCCCACCCATCTATCATTTTGGGCACAAAACCCTCACCTATGTAGTAAAATGTGTCAGTTCCTTCTCTTGTGTCTTGTTTTTGGCCTAAATAATTTCAATGAGATGACCACAAATTAAAATAATCTTGGAAAGGAATCAAATATGGAAGTATTTGAGAATGAGATAATAAAGGCAAGTCTGGTCATACAGTTTCAGAAGCTTATGTCTTTAATCAGTTAGGCTAATAATAGGCCATGAGCACAGACATCAAAAAACTAGGGATCACCCTCAGCATGATCTGTAGAATGAAAATGCTAGGAAACCATAGACTCTGCAAAGAGGAAAGTCCTTTAGCAATCAGCTAATGAAACTCCATCATTTTATAGATAGGGAGACTGAGATTTGAAGAGGCCAAAGGACATACACAGTGTCTCACAGCTACATTGGCAGAGCAAAGACTAATTAATCCATGTCTTTTGATTACCATTTCAGTGCTTTTCTGTGTGTGTTTTCTTAACTTGGAACACAAGCAACAGCCAGATAGTAAAGGATATCCTTTTATTACCTTCTCTCCAGTCACTGTTAACTAATTATATTTCACTTCAAAATATATTTCAAAAGTTACAGTTACATAAGAATGCTCTTAAGATTCTTGGATTGATCTCCAAAGCATCCCTGCCTTATTCACCAAAAACTTAGCAGTTTGTGTCTTTTTGAGTTTTGAATTAATGTGCGCATCAGTGAGGATAAGTCCCCATTACTATGAGGAATTTGAACAATGAGTGTCTAATAACATGGATACCACAAGGGAATATTGATAAGACATTTGAGAATAAGAAGAAAATATTGGCCAATAGTGCATATTATTGTGTAATAAAACCCTGATGTCATATAATCATGTTATGGCAACATCAGTCTAAACAGAAACTCAAAATCATTGAATTCCTCCGGACATGTGTGCAATGTACCTGGTTCTTCACGTGTACATTGGAAATGCACATTAAAGTGGAAATGGGGAGCTGTTGCTAGAATTCTAGGATATTGCAGACAGATGAAAGGTATTCACCCTGCAGGCACTTTGTGGATATTTTTAATTTGAAAAACAAAGACAATCCCAATGTCTAGATTTCCCATTTATGTAGTCCCCCAAAACATTTCAGTAGCAGATCTCCTATGAGTCTAGGTCCTTCTTAAGCTGAGGGTTCCCAGGTAGAAACTATACTGATTGAGATGAGCCATTGGCCTTATTTGAGAATGACCCAAGTCTAGTTCTGTCAGACTTGGGTCTTTCTATTTAAATTCAAGTATAGATGCTATTTTCTAGACCCCATTTTCTAGAAGATCTGTGCCAACAAAACTTTGAAAATTTGAAGACAAAATTAACATTTGAGAGAAAGGATTATAGAAAACCTGCTAAATGCCTTTTTAAAAATGGTCCCAGCCCTACTTTCCAATCCTATAAGATAGCATGCCATCACATATCTATGCCATAATTTATACTGTATTGATTTTATTGTCACAACTTTGGAAATCTCTGTCGTGTATTTATGATGGCCCATAAATGTTTGGAATAACATTAGAGACCAAGTCACTATTTGGAGTCAAGGAAATAGAAGGCTGTGTAGACAGGTTAGAGCCCATTAATGGACCCAGTGTGTAGACCTAAGAAACCTGCCTAAGATAGCTTCTCTTGAAAATTGAGTAAAAGAAGCCCTCAAATAATAGTAGCTCAAAATGGAAGTTTAAAAATGGAAGGCTGTGAGCTGTGTAGCCCAAAGTGATGACTCTGTTTGAAAGCCCTTATTTTTTTCCTGTCCAGGAATCCTCAAATGGTATGTTTGTAAAAGGAACTGACAAAAGCATGCAGATATACTAAGCAGCAAGATTCTCTGGATGAGCAGATCACAGCTTTCACATATTAGCACGTCCTGAACATGTAACTCCCAGTTGTAGATCTGGAGTTACTTGCATCATCAATTCAATACTTTGGGACTTACGGCTCCAGTTGTATTGGTGCCAGATGGAGAATTAATATGTTGTCTAACTCAGACTAGTTAAGGGGTTTTGCTCCTCAGAGGGAGTGGGAGAGAATGTGACTGTTTTGCTCTCATTTTCCTCATCCTGCATTAGAAACAAAGCAGGAGAAACAAAGTTGGCTGGAATCAGTATTAGCATTGCCCACAGCTGCTGAACTCTGATGTAACCAGATATCATAGCTATAGCAACGGGGAAATATTGGAATTTTGAAATTAACATGCTACTGAAAGTTGCTAAATATATCACGCTTTGTGGAGGGGTTCATATTGTAGGTATTTCCATTATTTCTCAAATGACAAAGTAAGTCAGGCTTTAGACAGAAAGTTAATTTATTATATATGGTGGTTGCTGAAGTCTCCCTTACTTGATCTATATCTATAAATATGTTTTTTGAAAGCAAATGAGATAAATCAGCTTGATTGTCCAAGGCATAGATGGAAATTGGGGCTGTCACAAAGCCATCTTCAGATTTGTGTGGGTGTCGGAATATTCATCTTTGGGGTTTAGTGGAAAGAACCTCAGGCTAGGAGTCAGGAAACCTAAGTCTCAGCCTCTATGATTAAATTATTAGGTGATCTTGGGCAGATCTCAGGTTCTCCATTTTTTAAATGCCAGGTGTTGAGCTCTTCTGCCTTCCAATTCTAGGATTCTGGAAGAGTTAGGTTTCTAATTCTCCCGGCTGTGGCTCTGGCGGGTACTTAACTGACATTCTGTGAAATAAGAAAGAGACCCACATCCCAGGATCCCTGGATCAGAGTGGTGGGTGACACGTAAAGAGAACTGTGGTTTCCCCCATAGGCTTTTCCCTGGATAGGTAAGCGTTTTCTCCACTCAACAAACCCTATAATGGGCCTGTTGACTTCATGCTCCTTCACTCCTCCTTTCCCCACAACTCGGCCTATGTGACTCCCAAAATGAGGCCCTGCACCTTACTCCACTCTACCTAGCAAGGCTCTGAGACCCTACCTTGTAGTCAAGAGAGATCTGAAGGATCCAGTCATAAAAGCAGGTCATGGATGCGGTACAGCTGCAAGTTGTTCTTGGACTCTTCACCTTAGTCCTAATAAATAGATTATTGCCACCTTTCTGTGACTGGCACACCTTGCCTTCTCTTCCATATCCAGGAGCTCATTACCTGTCTACTACCTACTTTCTGTTTTTAGGGAGCCTGGTCCCTACCTTAGCTTTGTACTTGGTGTCTTTTTCCACTGAGGACTGCAATTCTGTTGCCCTTTTCAGTCTCCCTGGGGTCTGGGCTTGTCCACTGCCAGAATTATCTGGGATCACTCATCTGCCTGTCCATGGAGATATTTGTCTAAGGCTTGTGTCCAAGACTCCATAATGCCTCATAGCCTACTAGCCAGCATAGCCTTTTGTTGCTTACTGTTGATCCTCAGTGAGGCTGCTGGCCTGCCTTGCCTAGACCTCTGCCTGCTGCTTATTACCAGACCCTCTTAAGGTGTGCCTCATCTGCTCTGTGGGGACATTGCCCTGTAACTCATGTCTGGGCCTACACAACACAGTTTATTAGTCTCTACTTCTCATCTCTTTTTGGAGACCCTAACCTCAAAGCCATCACGGGCCTGCCTCGTCTCTGTGTTTTAGATTTCCCCAGGCTGGTCTATTCTAATCCCAGCCAAGTTTTAGTTATAACTTACAAAGACTGTATGGGCAGTCCTTGGGCCAGGTTGCCCTGCCTGGGCCAGGTTTGTGGGCCCGTCTCTCGAGATGAAAGCTACTGTGTCTTGTTTCTCAGTCACTATGTACCAGTTAATGAACAACCTTGTAAAACTTTGCTTTTGATGACCTTGTAGGCTAAATTCAAGTTAATATTCTGAGATAGATGATGAAGCAGAATTTTTGTGTCTTTGTAGCCTACCGTAGGTAGAGGGATGCTGTTGGGAATTTTTGAGCCACCCTGAGAAAATTAGGTGAAAGGTGAGAAATGCCTTTGTGATCATTTTGGAAGCTAAGTTGCATGTGAATCTAAGGTGGCATTGGTAGTGGTAGTAGTACTTAGTCTAGTAGTATTCAACTCCTTGCCAAGGCGCTTCTGGTTTAATGAAATGACCCAGAGCCTCAGCTCCATAGCAGGGTTGCGTGTATTGGCTAGCTACATGTCCTTGTGTTGAGGACTTACACTTTTTGAACCTCAATATTCTCATATGTCAAGTGAGGCTTTGTGGATGATATCTTTATAAGCTTTCAGGCAATGCCAAGGAATACCAGTTAGTGGGTAGTGGATGTGAAAGTGTTTTAAGAACTGTAATGCATCATGCAGGTTATCTAGTCTTCCTTCCCAGATGGATGGAGTTTACAGACATGGGACTTCTTTCCCAGTATTGGTGGACAGGGAAGATTTGGATCAACATCCTGAGGTCAGAGTGAAGGCAAACAGCTTGACATGGAGCTAGATGAGACCAGCATGACAGTACACAAAGCCAAGTACTTTGGGGCCAGCAGAGCTAATACATGAGGAAGTTTGAAGGAGAGGAATTTCCTGAGTGGAGAGGAATTTCCTGAGCTAGAGTACAGGGGCTACTGGCTTCTTTTTGCTTGGTGCCTGCTGTTGCTTGTCTAGTAGCTTAGACCCAAGTTATTCTGGAAGCAGTTAAAGGGTAGAAGAAGAGCAGACAGAATGTGTGGGACTATTCTTATAAGATATGACAGGATTTAGGGACCAGGCAAAGAGTACAAAGCCAGTATCAGCTAGTCCAAGGTAAACCCAGTTCAAAGGAGAAGAGTAAATGGCCTAGATGAGCAGCAAAGGCAGACCATATTTGGACAGTAATAATGGTGAATTTTATGTGTCAACTTGACTAGCTTATGGTGCCCATTTGTTTGGTCAAATACTAGTCTAGATATTGCTGTTTAGGGATTTTTAAAGATGAGATTAACATTTAAATCAGTAAACTTTGAGTAAAGCATTACCCTCCATAATGTGGGTGGGCCTCATCCAATTCATTGAAAGCCTTGAGATTAAAAAAAAAAAAAAAAATGGTTTCCCAAAGAAGAAAACATTTGGCCTCAAGACCATAACATGGAAACCCTGCCTGAGTTTCTAGGCTGCTTGACCGGCCATGCAAATTTTGGATTCCAGACTGTAATATCACTTCTTACCTGGGTTTCTAGCCTGTTTGCATGTGCAGACTTACCGTCTCCCACAATTAGCTGAACCAGTTCCTTAAAATCTCTCCCTCTCTCTTTCTCCGTACACAGACACACACGCACACACACACGCGCGCACATTTTTTGAATGTTGTTTGTCCCCTTCAAAACTCATGTTGAAATATGATTGCCATCGTGACAATATTTAGCAAGTGGGACCTTTGAGAGGTGATTGGATCGACAGGGCTCTGCCCTCATGAGTGGATTAATGCTGTTGAATAGGAGTGAGTATGTTATAAAAGGACAAGTTTGGCCCCCTTTTGCTCTCTCCCTCTCAGCTCTTGCTCTTCTGCCATGTGAGGAATAGTGTTTCTCCCTCTGGAGAATGTAGCATTCAAGAAGCCATCTTGGAAGTGGAGACAGCTTTGACTCGATGCCAAATCAGCTGGTACTGTGATCATGGACTTCCAGCTTCCAGAACTGTGGAAAACATAGTTCTGTTGTTTATAAATTACCCAGTCTATGGTATTCTGTTAGAACAGCACAAAATGAACTAAGATAATGTGTGTGTGTGTTTATGTGTGTGTATGCACATGTATGAGCATGTGCATGTGTGTGAGTTTGTGTGTGTATCTCCTATTTGTTCTGTCTGGATAACTATGACTGAAACAGATATCATGAAGATAGCAATGTGGCTTTGAGCAGAGACAGTTGCAGGATTATGGAGAGCCTTGAGTGAGCTGTCATTATGAGTTCTTTCACCCAAATAGTCATAAAATATTAAGTAATATTTGAGTAATAATAATTAATTATTACTATGTCTACTAGGTGAGCATATATTGTGCCATAGAGGTTGGTTGGCACAATTTCTGTTGACTCAGATTTCTGAGATGCTAACCCAGGGCCTGAGTGGAAGTCTCTCATCTTCCTGTCAGAGAAGCTTTACTCTCCTGAAGGGAGCACCAAAAGCTGGGTATCCTCCATCAGGGAATGGGGATCTGACTAGAAAAGGCCTCCAGTTCTGTCAGGTTAATACTGGGATCAAGAAGGACTTTTTATATTAATGGAGTCAATGCCATTGAAAGTTAGCATTCATTTAGTCCACCTCTTCATTGTACACATAGGGAGAGTGAACCTGAGAGAAGAGAAGCCACCTTTATAGGCCACACAGCAAGTTGGTGGCATAGCCAGCCCTCACACTCACATCTCCTGACAATAAGTAAGGTAGAGAAGAAAGGAGAAGGAAAGAGATGAAGGTTGCTTGCTAGAAGAGAAGTCTGGATTCCCATTATGCGTTTTCTGTGGGCCATTTGGTGAGTAATTGTTCCAAAATTTGGAAGTGTCTTATTTTTCATAGCTGGATAGAATGGAGAGAAAATAGAAAGGTTTAAAAAATAAAGTGAAATAACATAACATATTTGTAAGGGCCCCTAACTGCTAAATTACAAAATTGAAAATGATCTATATGGTTTTCATTGATGAGTAAATCTGCTCTCTGGTGGACTTCTCTAGTGGGAACAAGGCCACTGCACTCAGTCTGACCACCTTGACCAAAGGCCAGGTTTGCCCTTGTTAAAATAAAGGTACACTGTGCTTGCTGTGGGACCAGGCTTCCTTATTTCTCTTCTGTATTTGTTCAGGAATTTGGTTCTGTCCCATGAGCATACTAAATTGAATTGATCAATGAAAATGGCATCTGTGCTTGTTTGTTTTAACTTGACTTTGATAGCTTCATCCATTAAACTTTCAATGAAGTTGTAATTTCTTTAAAAAAAAAAACCCTAAATTTCAAAACATGCTGGCAGTTCATAATTACCTTGGTGTGTATCAAGATGAATCAGTGAAGGTGACTCTCTTTCCTTTGCATTTACTATTGTTGCTTTGTGCCTGTGTTTTCTGTTTAGGATTTATTAGTGTAAATCCCCCTTATACATCATTGAAAGCATTAAGCTTTATGTAGTGTTAAATCCATATGAGGATTTATATGGAATTAAATCCAATCTAAGAGACAGTGGATAACCTAGTAGGGTTTTGTACCCGTAATTTCTACCGCTCTTTGTGGAAAAGCATTTCGTTACAAACTTTCATATTTGGGAAAGCAGTGTTCTACAAATGGCATTTATTATTGCCGATGTGGAGTGTTTTACTGCACTTTCCATGTAGTCCCTGGGCTCCTCACTGAGACGCATCCTCATGGCAAAGCATCTTTCATGGCCAGGAGGAGGACATTAACCTCCTCTCTGCTCCTTCCCTGTTTGGAGCACAGCACAGCTTTGATTAACTCTTTAAAGAGCCTTCTGTTTACATGCTCTCACAGATCTGCTGACAGTATTTGCAAAGCACATTGCAATTTTTGACAGCAGGCGCCACTGGGGTGGGGAAGATACTTGTCAGCTTTTTCCTTTGGTGACTTTCCTTCCATTTTTTTTTTTTGTTTGTTTGTTTTTATCTTTGGAGGGAATGAAAACTGCTCCAGGTTGCTTCTTGCTATTCTCCCCTTTTATTTCTTTTCTCTTCTTTGTATATGCTTTTCCGCCATCCCATATACCAACTGATGTGGTGATTGAGTGACTTTCATCCATTCAGTCAAGTATTTACTGCGACCTACTTCATGCAAAGTACTGTACAATGTACTGAGTTTTTAGAGTTATTTCTGAGTTGTTGTCCCTTTTTAAATTATAAAAATAATACATACTTATGGTAAAAATGCACAGTACAAAAGGATATAAAATGAAAAGAAGATCCTCTTCCACATCAAGCCCCTCGTTTCACTCCTTTGTATAACATCAATAACAATTTCTTACATATCCTTGTAAAAATTTTCTATATGTATATAAGTGTGTATGTAATGTATACATTCATACAAATATGTATACATAGATACACACATTTACTTATATATGCTTTCTTAGAAAACACAGACTGGAGCATGGCAAACACAGTTTTGTACATCCATTTCCATATTACAACATGGAAGGCCATTTGCTATAAAGAAATACTTGAAGCTGGGTGATTTGTAAAGAAAAGAGGTTTACTTGGCTCATGTCTCTACAGGTTGTACAGGAAGTTTGGTGCTGGCATCTGCTTCTGGTGAAGCCCTCAGAAAGCTTACAGTAATGGTGGAAAGCTAAGGTGGAGCAGGCACATCATATGGTGAGAGAGAGAACAGGAGAGCGATGGAGGAGGTCCCAGACTCTTAAGAAAACAGATCTCATGTGCACTCAAAGTGAGAACTCACTTATCACCAAGGTGATGATGCTAAGCAGCTAAAGGGGCTGACCAGTCACCTCTCACCAGGTCCCAACTCCAACATTAGGAATCACATTTCAACATGAGATTTGGAGAGGACACACATTGAAACCATGTCACATGTGTATCTTTCCATCCTTTCCATGTCAGCACATTCAGTCTTGCTGACTCCCTTAAAGGCTACCTGGTTGAAATGTAACTTTAGGAAAACCCTGAGGTTTTGATAAGTTTTATGTAGAGGGCACTGAATTTGATTTTGAATGTATAAATTCAGTGTTCATTTGCCGTCTTCAGGTTTCTTTTACTTTTTCTCTATATCGAGGGCACTACCCAGTTATGCATTCTGACACTTGAAGAATTCTGGCGGCTTGCAAATGTTCCATGGAGATGAAAATTAACTTGATTGGTTTTCCTTCCTGAACACCATGTGTCCACTCTGGCCTTGGGCGACACTCCAAGCTCAAACCAAGCTTTAGAGTTTGTCCCAATACTTTCTTTCTTTTTTTTTTTTTTTTTATTATACTTTAAGTTCTAGGGAACATGTGCACAACGTGCAGGTTTGTTACATATGTATACTTGTGCCATGTTGGTGTGCTGCACCCATCAACTCGTCAGCACCCATTAATTCATCATTTATATCATGTATAACTCCCCAATGCAATCCCTCCCCCCCCTCCCCCCTCCCCATGATAGGCCCCAGTGTGTGATGTTCCCCTTCCCGAGTCCAAGTGATCTCATTGTTCAGTTCCCACCTATGAGTGAGAACATGCGGTGTTTGGTTTTCTCTTCTTGTGATAGTTTGCTAAGAATGATGGTTTCCAGCTGCATCCATGTCCCTGCAAAGGACGCAAACTCATCCTTTTTTATGGCTGCATAGTATTCCATGGTGTACATGTGCCACATTTTCTTAATCCAGTCTGTCACAGATGGACATTTGGGTTGATTCCAAGTCTTTGCTATTGTGAATAGTGCCGCAATAAACATACGTGTGCATGTGTCTTTGTAGTAGAATAATTTATAATCCTTTGGGTATCTACCCAGTAGTGGGATGGCTGGGTCATATGGTACATCTAGTTCTAGATCCTTGAGGAATTGCCATACTGTTTTCCATAATGGTTGAACTAGTTTACAGTCCCACCAACAGTGTAAAAGTGTTCCTATTTCTCCACATCCTCTCCAACACCTGTTGTTTCCTGATTTTTTAATGATTGCCGTTCTAACTGGTGTGAGATGGTATCTCATTGTGGTTTTGATTTGCATTTCTCTGATGGCGAGTGATGATGAGCATTTTTTCATGTGTCTGTTGGCTGTATGAATGTCTTCTTTTGAGAAATGTCTGTTCATATCCTTT